>NC_057399.1:43817383-43857383 GCF_019320065.1 Cervus canadensis | reverse complement strand
CATTAGTTTGTTCGGGCAGCTTGTTTTACTAAGGAGCCCTCTAATGGTTTCTCGGCAATAATTACTATCTCTCTTCTCCTTGCTATTCAACATGACAAGCACTTGTAGAAGTCGCAGCTAATATATTTGCACTCTAACCGGCCCTGATGCCGAGTTTCCTTGAGTATGTTTGGCTAAGAAATGAATGATAGCCGTGTTTTTTTTTTTTCTTTGGGAAAATTTCTCTAATGCAGAAGACAGTCATTTTATTTCAGATACTAAGCAGGCATGTGGCGTAACATGAGTGCTTGTGAAAAAAATTGACGCATTAACTGTAGACTGCCCATTGCATGTCTCCTGTAGTAGGAGTTGATGATCTTGAAACAGGGGGAAAACTTTTATGGTCTGTTTTACTTATGTAATGATAACTACAGACTTGAGCCAGAGCTAAAGAGTGGGAGAAGTTTATATGGAAATAAGTCTTCAGACAACTGTCCTGAGGCTATACAATTAAGGATTATTCCTTTGTTTTGACTTACTTATAATTGGGAAGTAGTAGTAATTATTTTTCTGGATTTCTGTTTTAAAGAGGGTGTCTTGGAATAAAACATTGTTGCTTTTTCTTCTCATTGTTTTCTCATCAACTTCCTAAGTATGGTCAGTTTATCTTTGTCACCATATTTACTTTTTTAAAGTCATGTGAAATTTCCTCGGTTAGAACTTGGGTCATAAATGGGCTTGAATTCTTTTGAAATTTTCCAATAAATTTGTTTGTTCAACTATAGCATTTAAAAGTAATGAATATTTTGATAATCAATGGGGTGACCATTGTTATTACTAACATCTTTGGAGGAACTGAAGGTCATCAGAAGCCTTATAAGAAAGTACAGGAGGAAGGGTAAAAGCCAGAGAAAAATAGAATTTGTAGAATGCCATGGGTTTTAAAGTCATTTTTACCAGTGGTATATGTTTATTGGGAGAGACTTATAATTATTTTGGAGTTTTCTTTCATTGAGTCAAGTCTTAGGACTATTATATTGATTGTAATTTCTTTGGGGAGAGGGTGAGACGACATTAGCCACAACTTGATTTTTGGCAATTATTTTCCTCTTCTGCTCCTAAAACATAACCCAGCTGCCTGAGAAAAAAGAATCTTTTTTTTCTGTGTCAGAAAGAGGAGAGAGAGAACTATCTTAGAAACATATTTAAAGCACATGATGAAAATGAAACGATTTTTAAAGAAAACCTTTTAGAATCTATTTTCTTTGTGCCAGGTACCAGATGTTGATGTTGGCAGTGCTTAAGAGGGTCACAGGGCATTTACAATCACTAGGCTATGGGAAATAAAATTCCAGGTCTGCTGTACCAAAGATTATTTAAAACTCATGTTTACCTAGTGGTAACTGGTACAAAAGTATTTTTTCTATCTGAGCCCCTCTTAAGTAGGTATCTTAGAAGTACATGATCAATGAAATTGCTGCACAATAGATTTATGTTCCAAAGGCTCTTAGCATGATGAACCTTCGTAGGTTCCATTTAAGTATTTTTCCATGCAAAAAGCAGATTGCTGTCAACTGTGTTAGGACATGATGGGCTTTACTTGTGAGCTATCCATTTCCAGTTAGAAGACAGAAGCTGTGCTCCTTGTCACATGCATGTGCCAGAAAGGTGAGCGCATGTGTGTGTGTGCATACACACTGTACTAGATGATATTTTCTTAGTACCCTCTAGAAGCAGAGTTTTAGGGAAAAACGGAGCCTTTTGTCCCCTTCTGCATAGTTTCTTCTGTGGGTGATCTGAACTCTTTTTTGTTACTGGTAATGGTGATTGTAGGGGAAGGAATGTTTTCCTCCACCCTTCAAGGGTCCCTGGATGGGTCTGAAATTAAATGACAAAGACAGATTAACAGGAGATTAACAAATTATTTTTAAACAGGAGAAAAGCCTACAGATACATTTAATATAAATTCAATGGGACATGGGAACTTTCATAAGGAAATGAAGACCCACAGAAACAGACTTGAGTATTTCATGCTAGATTTTTGAAGAGTGCGCAGTTGTGGAGGGATATGGTAGGGTAAGGAGGGGGTCATTGTAGTGAACTGGGGAGAAACCCAGCAAGGCTTGTTTGTGAGGATTCTTTCCTGCATCCCTTTGTGTTCCCAGATAAGATGCTCCTTTCCTCTGGGCATAGGGAGGGCGCTTGGCATTATGAGGGTTTTATGGCCTGTCCCAGGGAAGAAGGATGAGGGCAAGGTCAGAGTAACCTTCTGCTGTCTTCTCAAACTCCTTAAGCTTAAGAAATTCAGTGTACCATGGTGTTTTATTTTGTGGTTCTAAAGTCCATCAGGATACTAGGGTTAATAGTTTGAATGCAAAAATAGGATTTGGGGAAATAAAGTTCTTCAAAACAACAGATTCTCACAGGAGAACCTCTGTGATCATTATAGATTATTGTTTCTTCTGGATCTAACATTGAGAAGAGTTTGTGACTTTACTGAGCTTTTCCAAAGGATTTTAAGTATTTTTGCTATAGCTGTCAATTGAGATTTTGCTCAGGAAGTTTGAATTTGTTTATAAATACAGTGGGATTAACTTTTCTAGGCTCCAGTTCCTTTCTTGTTTCTGCCCCAAAGAATTAGTTACTTTTTCTGTAGAAAAGGGTATTTCAAATAGTCTGTCAGAAATTGAGAAAAAACTTAGAAGGAAATGTCATTAGTTGTGCCTCTGGTTGCTGGAATTGTAACTAATGTTTGCTTCTTTATGCTTTCTACACTTTTGAGATTTTCTGTAGCTGCGGGTATATTATTTATAGAATCAGAAGGGAGAAAAAAAACTATGTATTTTGTATATGATATGTATATAGCATATATGTATATGGTATGTATACATATTTTAGCTGAATTTGTTATATTTCAGGGGTCAAACATTGCCCTTTTAATTGCAGATACAGGAACCTTGGTTCTAGACGATAAAAAAACACGGCCCTGTTGATGATGGTATAGCTTTCAGAGCTACCTGCCATTTGAATTGGTACATACAGGCATGGACCACCTTCTCAAGGGGTTTGTTGGTGACCAAAGGAAGCAGCTGTGTTTACAACTTAAGTGGTAGAAAGGGCTCACCATTGTTGCTGTTACTGTCACATGCTGCTCTGGCTTCTGCCTCCCGTGTGTATGTTCTGGGGGCATAGCCATGGTTTTTTGTAATGCCCATTCAGTCTGTTTGTGCAATGAGAGTGAGTTCATGGGACAGGATGGTGGGGAGAATTGGGATAATTTCAGAATTTTCTCTTATCATGTCGGTATAGTTTAGTGGAGAATATAAAATAGCATAAAGTGAGTACCTACTGCTGGATAGATGCGTTTAGGATTTGCTTGTAATTCATAGTGTAGTTTTGAATGTTACTTCGAGTTGGACGAATTTCTTTGAACCATAATATGTTACAGTTACTTGGAAAAATTATGTAAAAGACTTGTATTCAAAAAACTGCTTTGTTACTTTTTTTAAAATTTAGGTTTGTTTTTAATTGGAGGATAATTACTTTACAACATTTTGATGGTTTCTGCTGTACATCAACATGAGTCAACCATAGGTATACGTATGTCTACTCTCTCTTAAACCTTCTTCCCACATGCTGTGTTACTTTTTAAGTGTGATCTTGGGGCTAGTACTTTCACCCTCTGAACTTTGTTTTCCTCATCTGTAAAATTGGCATGCTAATGACACCTTCCATTATGATAATTGTGGGGATTTATGAAAATATTTTGTAAATCCATGTATGTTTCTTTTATTGACTAAGCTACTTTTGGCAAACTACCTAAATTTTAGTAGAGGTGATTTGGATCAAATCCTTGACTTCACAACCCAGAGCCAAACTGCCTTTATCCATTCTCCTTGAAAAAGGAGAGGTCAAAGATGTATGATTTTAATTTTATTTTTGTGAGAGGCTGTGGTGACTCTAACCCCCACAGCTTCCATTAAAAAAACCTCAAAAATAGTTATTCATTTTCTTTTTCTAATTACTTGGCAGAAATTTAGAATTGAAAGAGAGAAACTAGTAACAACCAACCTTTGCTTTAACAAAAGGGATCCTTGGGTCCTGGAGACCAGAGAGACCAGAGAAATGAGAAGGAATGCTCAGGGTGAGTTTGGATGGATTGCAGAACCTGGGTGGTAATTACTTTCACTGAGCTAAAACATTAACTTAATACACAGAAGAAGTGCAGTTCAGTTCAGTTCAGTTGCTCAGTCGTGTCCGACTATTTGTGACCCCATGGACTGCAGCACTCCAGGCCTCCCTGTCCATCACTAACACCTGGAGTTTACTCAGACTCATGTCCATTGAGTCAGTGATGCCATCCAGTCATCTCATCCTCTCTCGTCCCCTTGTCCTGCCTTTGATCTTTCCCAGCATCAGGATCTTTTCAAATGAGTCAGTTCTTTGCATCAGGTGGCCAAAGGATTAGAGTTTCAGCTTCAACATCAGTCCTTCCAATGAATACTCAGGACTGATTTCCTTTAGGATGACTGGTTGGATCTCCTTGCTGTCCAAGGGACTCTCAAGAGTCTTCTCCAACACCACAGTTCAAAAGCATCAATTCTTCGGCGTTCAGCTTTCTTTATAGTCCAACTCTCACATCCATACATGACTACTGGAAAAACCATAGCTTTGACTAGACAGACCTTTGTTGGCAAAGTAATGTCTTTGCTTTTTAATATGCTGTCTAGGTTGGTCATAGCTTTTCTTCCAAAGAGCAAGTGTCTTTTAATTTCATGGCTGCAGTCACCATCTGCAGTGATTTTGGAGCCCTAAAATATAAAGTCAGCCACTGTTTCCACTGTTTCCCCATCTATTTGCCATGAAGTGATGGGACCAGATGCCATGCTCTTAGTTTTCTGAACGTTGAGCTTTAAACCAACTTTTTCACTGTCCTCTTTCACTTTCATCAAGAGGCTCTTTAGTTCCTCTTCACTTTCTGCCATAAGGGTGGTGTCATCTGCATACCTGAGGTTATTGATATTTCTCCCAGCAATCTTGATTCCAGCTTGTGCTTTTTCCAACCCAGCATTTCTCATGATGTACTCTGCATATAAGTTAAATAAGCAGGGTAATAATATACAGCCTTGACGTACTCCTTTTCCTATTTGGACTAGATCTGATAGACCGCGTGTCTGATGAACTATGGACAGAGGTTCGTGACATTGTACAGGAGACAGGAATCAAGACCATCCCCAAGAAAAAGAAATGCAAAAAAGGAAAATGGCTGTCTGAGGAGGCCTTACAAATAGCTGTGGAAAGAAGAGAAGTGAAAAGCAAAGGAGAAAAGGAAAGATATACCCATTTGAATGCAAAGTTCCAAAAAATAGCAAGGAGAGATAAGGAAGCCTTCCTTAGTGGTCAATGCAAAGAAATAGAGGAAAATAATAGAATGGGAAAGACTAGAGATCTCTTCAAGAAAATTCGAGATACCAAGGGAACATTTCATGCAAAGATGGGCTCAATAAAGGACAGAAATGGTAGGGACCTAACAGAAGCAGAAGACATTAAGAAGAGGTGGCAAGAATACACAGAAGAACTCTACAAAAAAGATCTTCACGACCCAGATAGTCACAATGGTGTGATCACTCATCTAGAGCCAGACATCCTGGAATGTGAAGTCAGGTGGGCCTTATGAAGCATCACAACGAACAAAGCTAGTGGAGGTGATGGAATTCCAGTTGAGCTATTTCAAATCCTAAAAGGTGATGCTGTGAAAGTGCTGCACTCAATACACCAGCAAATCTGGAAAACTCAGCAGTGGCCACAGGCCTGGAAAAGGTCAGTTTTCTTTCCAGTCCCAAAGAAAGGCAATGCCAAAGAATGCTCTAACTACCGCACAATTGCACTCTTCTCACACGCTAGTAAAGTAATGCTCAAAATTCTCCAAGCCAGGCTTCAGCAATACGTGAATCGTGAGCTTCCAGATATTCAAGCTGGTTTTAGAAAAGGCAGAGGAACCAGAGATCAGATTGCCAACATGTGGTGGATCCTTGAAAAAGCAAGAGAGTTCCAGAAAAACATCTATTTCTGCTTTATTGACTTGTGCCAAAGCCTTTGACTGTGTGGATCACAATAAACTGTGGAAAATTCTGAAACAGATGGGCATACCAGACCACCTGACCTACCTCTTGAGAAATCTGTATGCAGGTCAGGAAACAACAGTTAGAACCGGACATGGAACAACAGACTGGTTCCAAATAGGAAAAGGAGTACGTTACGGCTAACATGTTGAATGTTAATAATTTTCTAGCGTGCGGTGCTATAAATCATTGTAAAGCTATATGCCATTTAGTGACATGAGTTTGCTATGGATTGGGAGGGGCATGTGTATATTTATATTTCCAGGTGATTGTCAAATCTGTAATACTTGAGAATGTATTCATTCTACAATACTCTCAGACCTAAAGTGTCTATTATGTAGTGAAGAAATTGTATAACTAGAGACATGAAACTTACTAACGCAATAGGACTATGAATGGACTTAAACTCAAGTTTTCTGACTTCAAGTTTAGTGGATAAGAAGAGTAGCTACCTTATGGGATTTAGAGAGAATGAAATTAAACATGTCTGTTTGGAGTGTTAAGAACAGTAACTTATAAAAGGGACAGACTTAAGAAGTGAAAGCCACCGTCATTGCTCTGTCATTTTTACTTTTCATTATTGCTGTCAGCACCACCACAGTGTGCAAGAGTGTCAGGCAGTTCTGTGGTATGTGCCATGCTGGAGAAGTTCGTCTTTTGCTAATACATTGAAGCAAGTGCTCAACTTATGCCTCTATTTAAGGAAAATTCCACCAAGCTTTTACACTTTTGATTTCCATAAAGACTTAACGAGGAAATTCCCTGGCAGTACAGTGATTAGGACTCTGTGCTTTGACGGTTGAGGGTCTGGATTCAATCCTTGGTCAGGGAACTAAGATCCCACAAGGTGTGCTGCTGCTGCTGCTAAGTCTCCTCAGTCGTGTCCGACTCTGTGCGACCCCACAGACGGCAGCCCACCAGGCTCCCCCGTCCCTGGGATTCTCCAGGCAAGAACACTGGAGTGGGTTGCCATTTCCTTCTCCAATGCATGAAAGTGAACAGTGAAAGTGAAGTCGCTCAGTCGTGTCCGACTCTTAGCGACCCCATGGACTGCATCCTACCAGGCTCCTCCGTCCATGGGATTTTCCAGGCAAGTGTACGGGAGTGGGGTGCCAGTGCCTTCTCTGCACAAGGGTTGGTGCACTGCCAAAACAAATGGGGAAAAAAAAAAAAACTCATGGAAAGCATTGGTAGAATGTAGCCAAATGGTAATTTGGAATCCTAATTTTGAATTTTGTACATTTGTGTCTATTTATGGATTGATTCGGAGAAGGAAATGGCAACCCACTCCAGGATTCTTGCCTAGAGAATCCTGTGGACAGAGGAGCCTGGTGGGCTGCTGTCTGTGGGGTCGCACAGAGTCAGACACCACTGAAGCAACTTAGCAGCAGCAACATGGATTGGTCGGCAAAGAAAATGGCAACCCAATCCAGTATTCTTGCCTGGGAAATCCCATGGACTGAAGAGCCTGGTGGGCCACAGTCCATGGGGTTGCAAAGACTCGCACACAACTTAGTGACTAAACAGCAACAGCATGGGTTGATTATATTTCCAACATACAAAGATCTGGCAAATGTGATTTTGTGAAAGTACATGCTCTTGAACCAACAGGGATTCCCTGGAATCATGATTCATTTTTCAGCAGTCTCCTTGTTTCCTTAGCCATCTACATAGAATATGTAATATTTCAAGTATTTAAATTTCCTAATCCTGTCAGCACAGGGCTTTAAGTTGGAAGACTTTAGTTATGAAGTCTATTCTGATGTAATTATTTAAAACATCCGACTTTTGAGGAATTCATTTTATGACACAGGAGTATACTTACAATATGTTAGTTGAAAAGAAGTAGATATAAAACTATAAATATTATGACCCCAACTGGCATATATAAAGGTAGATATATTAACAACAAATACTGGAAGGTGATATATAAATGAGCAAATAATAGTGTTATTTGTTCTCTGGGTAGATTAATAGCAAATATGCTTTTAAAACCTTTACAAATAAAATTGTAAACTTTCTTTGAATTAACCTGAAACTCACTTCTTTTAAAAAAAAATTATTTATTTGGCTTCACTGAGTCTTAGTTGTGGCATGCGGAATCTAGTTCCCTGAGCAGGGATGGAACTTTAGGCCCTCTGCATTGAGATCGTGCAGTCTTAGTCACTGGACCACCAGGGAAGTCTTTGAAGCTCACTTCTTAAACTTTGTATAAATTATTTTAAGAGGAAAGAAATTGTCAGTTGTAGAGGAGAACAAGGCCACCCACTCCAATATTCTTGCCTCCAGGATCTCATGGACAGAGGAGCCTGGTGGGCTGCAGAAGAGTTGGACTTTACCGAAGCGACTTAGCATGCGCGCCAGGTCATGATTAATGCCAGCTTGCGTCATGCTAGTTTGAGTGTGTTTGATGTGCTTGCTATTTTTCGGGTAGTGTAGCTTAGTAGAAAGAGTGTGGATGTTTGAGCCAGGTGGCCTTGGTTTTTGCCCTGTTGCCTTCATTTAAGAGCTTTGGGATTGGGGAAGTTGCTTCTCTGAACTTTAGCTTTCATTAAATCAGCAATGCTCTGTCCTTTTTAAGGTTTCTTATTTCTAAAAGTGGCTTTCTCTTGGAGGTACTCAGTAAATATTAGCCCTTTTCTCCACCCATCCATTACCCTCACTTCCCAATGCCACAAGGATCAGTTCAGGGAGTAACAGGACTTGGAAAAAGGTTTTAGTTTCATATTAACATTTTCAGAAGGCTTCCCTGGTGGCTCAGTGTTAGAGTCCGCCTGCTAAGGCAGAATACGTGAGTTAAATCCCTGGGTTGGGAAGATCCACTGGAGAAGGGAATGGCAACGCACTCCAGTATTCTTGCCTGGGAAATCCCATGGACTGAGGAGCCTGACGAACTATAGTCCATGGGGTCGCAAAAAGTCAGACACGACTTACCGACTAAATAGCAAGAGCAGCAAAGCATATTCAGTGGTTTACCGTTTTAATCATCTTTTTTCCTGTAGAAGTCTTGGTTTCTGGGAGTCTCACATCCTTGGGAACCAAACTCATGACAATCAGGAAATGTCTTTCTGCAGAGGGTGAGAAAACTGAGCAAGCCTAAATCACGGCGCGCTCGGCGGAGCGGCGTGAGTGTGTGTCAGCCTGGGAACGCCGAGTCACAGCCTCCCCATCCACCGCCCCCTGGCAGGCATGTGGAGGGTGTGGAGAGGACTCTGGGGCTGAGAGAGCGTTTGTAATTGCATGGCCGTCTGGCCTGCCCTGAGCGTTCCCTTCCCTTCCAGGATTCCTGTAATTGTCATCAGATGGCCCAGTCTCCCAAATGTTTCCGTTATTGCAGTGACTTCTGGAGTGTGTTTGAGGGGGAAGAAAGCGGCCAGAATTAGCAGTCATCATTTGTTTGTGTCTGTTCTGTTGTATGTAGACGTGTGCAGGTCAGGCATCTCTGGAGTATAGAGAAATTGGTCAGATGTACAGTCCTTACCTTCTTCTCTCATGCCTTCCTGCTGCTTTTGCTATTGCTTTTCCTCCTGCGCTGCTCGAAAGGGAAACAAAATTGATAAACGATGAAGGAAGGGGTCCGGTTTTCAACTCTAGTCTGTTATTCTTTTGGTCTCTTTATTTCTGGGGACAGTTATACAGCATTGCATCTTTCCTGGGTGCAAGGCTTCAGGAGGTTAGGAGTTGGACAGTGAATAATCCCTGTAATGAAATGTTCCAGGTCTTGGGCATGGAGGAAACGAGATGTTTGAGACAGACTTTGAATTTCAACTGATAGAGTTTGAATGACAGAAATGATAGCGCTAATTGGCAAAGCAGATGTTCAGGTAGAAAGAACAGTGATAGAAAAGATGAGATGATTTGAAACGGTGTATAGGATGCAATTGAGCTTCAAAATAAGAACTTTGTAAATTTGCCTTCGTTCTTTGAAGAGGGATCAGCCTAATTCCAATTTTAGACTGGATGTTATCTGTAAAAGCTTAGAAGGAATGGCTCATGCTCTCAGACCCACTCTGAGTCTTTCAAGGTAGCAGTTGAATTTTCCTTCATCGTAAGCCTACAGCTGAAAACCTAACTAGAGGAAGATACTTTGCCTGGGTAATTTTTTTTATTCAGGTAATCTCCTGTCCTTCCTGCTTTTCTAAGAAGGGAAGAATTGCCTAAATGAAAAAGGACAGCTGATTTAAAAAAAAATGAAAATGGAGTGATCGCCACATCTAAACCTATGTGTTTTTCTACCCCCTTGTTCCCTAAGCAGAACCTGAGTACAGAGGTTGAGGTTGGATATGATTGCTCAACTAGATAATTTTTGGAAGTGTAGAATTGAAGACAGCTAAAACAGTTTCTTCTGATTCGTGCTGTTGGCTGAGAAATTGTGCTTTTGAACAGCTACTTTGCTTTACTGGCTCTTACCTTACTTAACTTAGTGAAGTAGTTCATTGTGTTCTGGTGCCTCTGTGTAGTGGTGAACTGTTCTCTAAACTCACAGGGACCCAGCTCTAGAGAGTCATGTGAACCATTTCACATTCGTCATATGCCTCTTTTACAATAATTGTATTAAATACTGATGCTTACCCTGAAACCCATTCCACCTCTTTCTTCCCAAGTATCCAGACATGGGAGATGGGTCCAAGATAGTTCATGATTAATATAAACACCTAAGTCATGATAATTTCATCCCCCTTCGGAGCTATTGGTCTGGTAGCAGGCATGTGACTAAGTTTTGGCCAATAATTTATAAGAGGAAGTGTGCTAGACAAATGTAGTGAAAGTTCCCCATCTGGAATGAGAAACAAATTCCTGCTTGGAGTTTGTCAGTGATGCTTAGTGAGGCAGTGGGCAGACTCAGGGGGGTGAGCATGGCAACAGGAAAGGCAGGGCTGGTGTCCTTGACACAGCCCACATCTGCTGCTCCTGACTTGTTCTGTGAGAGAGCTCATTGTTTAAGCTCTTACTATCAGTACTTTCTATTACCTGAGGCCAATCTGATTTCTATCTCATAAAATGTATCTATGCATTTATCATGTCTCTTCTGGTATTTTCTGTGTGATTTGGAAAGTGGTTCTTTTTTAAAATCATTTTTAAAAACTAATTTTTTTTTTGTCCATACTGCGTGGCATGTATGGGATGTTAGTTCCCCAACCAGGGATCAAACCCATACCCCCTGCATTGGAAGTGAAGAGTCTTAACCACTGTACTGCCAGGGAAGTCCCCTGGAAAATAGTTTTTATAATCTGTAATTTAAATCACACTATATGTAATTTAAAGTAGTTTCTATTTAAGGCATGAGAGGCAGGTCCCTCTTTTTGATGGGAAACTAAAACCCTTGCCAAGGCAAGTGTTCAGCTGCCAGTGAAGTCATCTTGTGGACCATCTTGTCTTTACCATGAGTACCTTGATGAAAGGCGTGATGGGACAAACATTTTTTAGTTTGGTTTGTATTATGTCTGCCCCAAACCTGAAAATGTTAGAGTAGAACTACTTGATTCCTCTGAGTCCTACTGAGTTAGATTTGTCCAGTTTCTAGGAGTCAGTATTTTACCCCTTTCAGTGACCATGTCCTACTTTCTGTGGACAATAGACAAGTTAGTGAAGAAGTTTTAGAGAACTTGACCTGTGGAGATAAACCTTTTGAGCTCAAAGACTTGTGAAAGTCCCTTGGACAGCAAGGAGATCAAACCAGTCAATCTTAAGGGAGATCAACCCTGAATATTCTCTGGAAGGACTGATGCTGAAGCTGAAGCTCTGGTATTTTGGTAATCTGATGCAAACCGACAACTCATTGGAAAAGTCCCTGATGCTGGGAAAGATTGAGGGCAGAAGAAGAGGGCATCAGAGAATGCATGGCTGGACGGCATCACTGATGCAATGGACATGAACTTGGGCGAACTCCAGGAGGTGGTGAGGGACAGGGAGGCCTCGTGTGCTGCAGTCTTGTGCTGGGTTGCAAAGAGCCGGACACGACTGGGCGACTGAACAACAGCCTGCTTCTCTGCTTACGCTCTGCATGCCCTTGGACACATTATATGACTTTTCTGGGCTTCAGTATGCTCCTGTAAAATGGAGACTATACTGGTACTTGTACCATGAGAATTCTCTTGTGTCATGAGAATTTTCTTGTGTCATGAGAATTCTATGAGAAGATTTATGAAAATCTTGTGTAATAATGCCTGGTGCCTGCTAAGTATATGTTTGATAGGACAGTATCTAGTTGAATTTTTCAAAGTCCTTTTTAAAATGTGTTTCTCAAAAAAAAAAAAAATAAAATGTGTTTCTCCTTTGTCTCTCAGAACCATCTGATGAAGGAGGAAGTATCATTAACCCTATTTTATAGGGTACTGTGTTAGAATGTAACTTTGTTACTAGTAATAGAATTGGGATTGTAATCTAGAGCTCTCCTCTAATATGTTGTACCTGACTGTGAATTGGGTCTTTAGGAAGTGGTTCTGTTTTTGTGATCTTATAAATCAGAAGGTGTAGATGGGAAGGGCATAAGCTCCTGTTGGTTAAATCTGACCCAGTGATGAGCCAGTTCATTCATTTCTAAAATTACTTGTTTACTTGTTAAACAAAGGTATTCTCACTTTGCATGCTTCCAGTATGGACAGTTTTCAGTTGTTATGATTAATTAAGTAACATGGATCCTCCAACAACACAGCTTACATTTTGGTTATTATGTTACATTAACAGAGTATATTAAAGTACAGCCAGCACATCCTGTTATTTGGTTCATGAACAGACAGCAAAGGGCATAGGTATGTTGCCTCCTTGTCTCTCAGAGATAAACTCATGTGACATTTTGTGAAAATGGATAATTCAGAGAGGGAATTGGCGGACAAAGATCAAAGTGCAGCAAAGAAATGTGAAGTGCTAACTCTGGAAGTGAAATTTGAACCTCTCCTAAATCGAGGTCTAGGAAAACAAGCTGACTGCAGGAGTGTCAACACTGCCACTGTTCTGGAGCCTCTGTGTATGCAGCCAGAGGAGTTAGGGAAGAGGAAGTTACTATGTAAATTAGGAAAGTGATTGTGGCAAAGAGGATGAAAGCATAACAGAGGAAAAGATGCTGGTAGAAAACGTCGTATTAAAGAGAGCTCCTCAGAGATACTGCAGGACAATGAAAACTGAAGGGATAAAATGTTGGAAGCTAATCCAGACTTAGACAGGAGTATGCCAGCACCAAAGATGCTCATTTAATGTTTTAAATTATACAGTGAGAAGAAGGCAGCCCTGTTCAAATTGCGCAGACTACTCTTGATGCTTTTTCGATAAAGAAATAAAATGCTTTAATTCTCAATTTCTAATGTTTTAAATTACAGTGTAGTAAATGAATGTTTTGCTTTTTTCATCTTCCTGTGTAACTGATTTTTAGTGTTTTTGACAAAAAATGTTACAGATCATAGAGAAGGTAGAATTTTTCTATTTATTATGAAGATTGCTCTGCATGGTTTCAGCTTGCACGTCTTGTATTAGTGTGCAGGGCAAGGGCTGCCATTATTTCTTGAGCCAAGTGGGCACTCTTGTAAGTGGTGGGGGTGCAGTGAGATAGTGACGCCTTATGAAACATCATTCCAACAAAAATTTATTGACTGTCTGCCAGGGACCAGGTTGCATACACACATGTGGATATAAAGTAGTTCTTTTTTCCCTAAGAATTCACATTTCAGTTGATCAATGAGAGACAAGAGCATTCCTTATATCACAATATATGCATGTAATATGTATAATACATTTCTTTGAAAGCAGTGATAGGGAAATAACTTCCTAACTTATCTGCCTGGGAGTGTGAGTGTTGAGAGAGGAAGGAAGACAGTCCAAAGGACTCAGTAGTTATTATGGAAAAGCTGTTTAAGAGCCGAACAGTGGTAAGAAATTTCTGCACAGAGTATGCAGGGAATTAAAAAAAGTTGGTTGCTGCTGGAATGTGGAAGGCATGATAGGGGACAGATCAGCGATGCTGTGGTACCTGTAGGCAATGGGAAACCCTTGGGATTTCTCTGTAATTTCTTTCAAATTAAGGTATAATTTATACACAATAAAAGTGACCCATTTTAGTGTATCATTTAGTGTGTTTGTTCTTAGTCTTGTAACCACCATCGCAATCAAGATGAAGAACATTTACAGCATCTCCTCAGTGCTTCTGAGTGACTAACCCCTCCTCCCAACCCCAGCCCCTGGCAGCCACTGACCTGTTTTCTGTCTTTAAAAATTTGCCTTTCCCAGAACATGATATAAATATAATCCAACAGTATGTAACCTTTTAAGCCTGGCTTCTTTCGCTTAGAATAATAGTTTTGAGATTGATCCATGTTGTTGCATGTGGAAAAAACTTACTAGGTGCAGTAAGAAGCAGAGACATCAGTTTGTTGACGAAGGTCCGTATAATCAAAGGTATGGTTTTTCTAGTAGTCAGGCATGGATGTGAGAGTTGGATCATAAAGAAGACTGAGCGCCAAAGAACAAAGTGTGCTGGAGAAGACTCTTGAGAGTCCCTTAGATTGCAAGGATATCAAACCAGTCAATCCTAAAGGAAATCTGAATATTCATTGGAAGGACTGATGCTGAAAGTCCAATTCTTTGGCCACCTAATGGGAAGAGCCAAGTCATTGGAAAAGACCCTGTTGCCTGGAAAGACTGAGGGCAGGAGGAGAGGAGGCAGCAGATGATGAGATGGTTAGATAGCATCACCGACTCGATGGATATGAGTTTGAGCAAACTCCGGAGGTAGTGGAGGACAGAAGAGCCTGGTGCATCACAGTCCATGGGGTCACAAAGAGTCGGACACGACTGAGCGACTAAACAGCAACAGCAGTCCCTGGCCTAGGAAGGGAACCACCCTGAAAAGTGACAGGCAGAGTGTTCGCCCCTCTGAGGAAGAGCTTTTCAGAAAGGTGATTCACCACACAGATGTTCATACCCAAAGGGTATTGGGTACAAAATTTGCCCATAGCCGTAATTACGGCTAACAGAGCCCTTCATCCTTAGGCAGTTCCACGAGGTAGAGTGTTTTTCTTGTGTCTCGCAGATGGGGAAACTGAGGTACAGAGAGGTCAAGTAACTTTCCCAAAGTCCAAAACACGCGCAGAGCTGGAATTCACACCCAGGTCGTCTGGGTCAAGTCCGTACTCTTTCATAGGAACACTAGGTCCTTGAGTTCTAGGATGCCAGCTCTGGGCATTATTTCATTTAGAGTTCAGAGTTGCTCTGAGGCGCCTTGCTGAGCATTACAGTGATGGAGACAGGCCTGGCTTCCCTCTGCCCGGGGCTCTTGCCATTTTTGCAGTTTTGGTACCTTTGTCTCGGTTGCATGTCAGTTTCATATTAGTGAAGGATAACTATGCTGACATAGGCAGGCTGGCAAAATTTGTGTTTAATTCCTTGCTTTTCCTTAGTCTCAGCTCTCTGTTGTCTGGGAATGTACTAATTGGCTCTCTTCCTGTCCGCTCTGTCACTTTATTACTCCAAAGGGAGCCCGGAATCATTGTTACTGCTCTCTAGCCTGTCCTGGTTGGTCCTTGTCCGATCTTGATCTCTTTCCAGTCTCTTCGCATTAGTATTTGGTGGGGTGGGGGCCGAAGATGCCTGATCAGAGAGTTGCATGTTGGGGTGTGGGAGGAGCTGGGACTGTTGTGGTATTGGGGTTATTGTGGTTCAGATCAAAGACCTTCACTGGGCTGCTGACCATTGTCGTTTTGATTCTTCTGCCCCACGTGTACCCACCAGAGCACGCCATCTCCACTTTGGGTACAGGGCATCTCTCTGCATTTGAGCTTCAGAGCTAAGGCACAGTGCTGATCAGCTTGCCCCAAGGCGCCTTGAGTACACAGGGTGTCTGAGACAGAAAAGGTGCTCTTGTCCTAACAGTTTACATGTCATCTTGTTTGTGTTTTCATGTTGAGGAGCCAAAATTTGGGGGATAAATTTTCTTTGACATTCGTAACCTTTCTTTACAGAAAATCCCTCCTGTAGGCTTATTCAAGTGGAGATTGATATTTTTCTTCCATCTCTTTCTCTCTCCTTTCTTCCCTTTCTCCGTTCTTCCCTCCCTCCTTTCTTTCCTTCCTTGTATAGTGGGTCTTTGTATGTAAAAATGTAGCTCCTGTTCTAGTCTCTTCCACCCACCCAACCCAGGAATGAAGTTGAATATTAATACGTTATGGCCACCATTCTCCCGCGGCTTACCCTTTCTCCACATTTACTATAATTAAACATGTCCTTCTCAATTTCAACTCAGAATACCTGAAAAGACTCCTTGTTCTGTTAAAAGAAAGCAAATTTCCCCAGGTAAGTTCCCATATGTTTTCTGTAAAAACTGGCACACACTTTTCTTTGTATTTTACCCCTGTCAAATGAGATCCTTATAAGAATAATCAGCCAGTCTAAGCCTCTCATCTCTTTTTGCCTGCATTTTCTTGGGTAATTTTAACTCCTTTTGTGCCATCCAGTAAAGTTTGCGTCTTTCTGTCAGAACAAGAGTGTCTGGGATTCTTGAGAGTGCCACCTTCCTTTCAGTTCTTTCAGATGACCCTTGAGTTCTGTTTCTGTTCTGAATGGGGGCTTTTGCAGGAGGGGTAGAATTTTCCTCCACATTCCTGGAAGAGGGGCAGCAAATGTGTCCTCAGGGTCATTTCTTTGTGTAAAGGATGCATATGTTTTTGCATGCTGTTTCTTAAAGAGTTCCCCCAAAATGTGTAAGCTTTAGGTCTTACCTCATTTTCATCCCCTTGAGTTGTTTCTTTCAAGAAATATATAGGGAGAGCTTCCATCACCCAAATCAGTCACCTGATGCATTTAATTTATCTGACCTTCCAGTTGCAGTGTAAGGTCTTTTAAGTTTTCTGATTCTCCTCTCTGAAAATGCAGAGCATCTATTCACCCATCACGTCCATCAGGAGCTGAAGGCCCCAGCAAGAACCCTTGCTGGAGAGATCCCTTAGGGTTTGGGTGGTCCAGTCTCTAATTGCAGCTGGCCCCGGTTAGCATCTAGAGGAGAGTTGGGTTTGGCAGAGGTGAGCTTAAGGTCCTAGTTCTTCACCTTTTCAGAAAATACACCAGAAAGCTGTCTCACGTGGGGATGCTTTGTAGTGCAAACACACACAAAAACCACACTCCATCTCTAAGTGACTGTCCTTCTGGTCTCAGAGGCCAGAACACCCAAGCGATCATTTTCTTCCTGTTTTCTGTCCGTTCCCTTCATTCACCACATCCTGGAAGTTGACTGTTTTAGTGTGCATTATCTCTTGGAACTATCCCCGCCTTAAAAGTCTCATGACTCCTGTTGAGCTCGTTGGCTCCTCCTCAATGTGGCTGCCCTCCCACAAGCTGGCTGCAGTAACTTTTCAAGCTCCCTCCCGGAAGCTGTGTTCCTTGGGATTGAAGGCTTCTAAAAACATCTCTGACTTTGTCACTACTCAGCCCCAAACTTCATTCATTGCAAGCTCTCTGGTCAGAACAAGCCCTTTACTTCTGTCTTCAGGGTCCTCCTTGAGAGGAAACTAGCCTATCTTTCCACCTCAGTCTCTGACACTTTTTATATTGTGTTTTAGCCACATCAGTTGCTGGATATGCCTCCTTTTTTTGCAGTCCTTTTCTCAAGGCACTTAAGGCTTTGTGCCTTGTAGGAAGTTATTCGAATGGTTATATGATACTCCAGACTAGGTTTAAAAATTCCTGAAAGTGCTTTGTCTTGTATATTTTTAGTAGTGGTAGGTGTTCAAGTACTCAGTGAAGAAAGTAGCACTAGATTGCTAGAGTTTTATGAGCACCCGTCAGCACACTGAGCCCTAGTTACCTGCCTTCCCCACCACACCCAGGGCCACTTTACAGCCAAGACTGGGCAGAGTCTCTTGGATTGAAAAGATAAGCGCATTTGTTTCTCACTCCTCCATTCTTTGCATAGGATTTTTTCTTCTTGTTTTAACCAAAAATTTTGAGCTTTTTGCCATGCTCACTAGAAAAAGAAAATCAGATGCTCTTCCACTACTAGTGGAGATGTATTAATCCCATTGTGTTTGACAGTTTTCATCATTTAAAAAAATCTTCCAAAGTTTTAATGTATATGTCAAGACGAAACCTTTAAAAATTTAAGTGAATTTTAAAATTTATATTTTAAAGATATGAAAATTTACTCACGGCTAATCAGGTGGTTGGAGAAGGAAATGGCAACCTACTCCAGTATTCTTGCCTAGAGAATCCTTTGGACAGAGGAGCCTGGTGGGCTGCTATCCACAGGGCTGCCCAGAGTCGGACACGACAGAAGTGACTTAGCATGCATGCATGCATTGGAGAAGGAAATGGCAACCCACTCCAGTATTCTTGCCTGGAGCATCCTTTGGACAGAGAAGCCTGGTGGGCTGCTGTCTATGGGGTCACACAGAGTTGGACACGACTGAAGCAAATTAGCAGCAGCAGCAGCAATCAGGTGGTTACATAACTAAGATTTGTAATGATAGTTCTAATTTTAAAAACCTATGGCTGATTCATTTTGATGTTTGGTAGAAACCAATGCAGTACCGTAAAGCAATTATCCTTCAATTAAAAATGAAAGAAAAAATTTAAAAAGTGTTGATATTTCATTTGAATTACTTTGTTTGGTTTAATTTTTTCATTGGACGAAAATTAATGTTGTGTTGGTTTCTGCCATACAGCTTAAAAAAAAAAAAATTTCAAGTTTTTATTTTCCTGCACCGGGTCTTAGTTGTGGCATGCAGACTCTTAGTATCTGTGTGGGATCTAGTTCCCTAACCAGAGATGGAACCCTGACCCCCTGCATTGGGAGTGCAGAGTCTTAGCCACTGGACCACCAGGGAAATCCCTTGAATAACTTTTATCTTTATTATAATAGATATGTATTTAAAGTAATACATTTACAGCCTAAATAGTTCTACATTGTACATTTCAGGTTTAAACTAACTTCATAAAAATATTTGATAACAGCTGTATACACAGATTTAGACCACTAAATTATTTCTCGGCTCATTCTTCTCTCCTTTTTCTTTCCCGAATCACCTCTTTCAGAGACGGTTCAAGGTAGAATTTATCCTCCTCATATTCTGTCCCCTGCGGTTTAGGCAGGATCTGCTGCCTCATGTGCATGGCCAGTGCTCTCAATGCGAAACTCTCTGTCATCATAAAGGTCCTCAGGAAGCCTTCTTAGGCTTCTTTTACATCGTCATTCTCATATATTGTATCATATTGCATTAAGCCCAGTTTATTGAACCCGGCAGCATTGTAATACCCTTTAAAAATACCCTCCAGCGGCCTGCTTGATGCTGAAATGGCAGGAACTGCTTGCCATGTTGACCTGCTGCTAAGTCACTTCAGTCATGTCCGACTCTGTGCAACCCCACAGACGGCAGCCCACCAGGCTCCCCCGTCCCTGGGATTCTCCAGGCAAGAACACTGGAGTGGGTTGCCATTTCCTTCTCCAATGCATGAAAGTGAAAAGTGAAAATGAAGTTGCTCAGTCGTGTCCGACTCTGAGCGACCCCATGGACTGCAGCCTACCAGGCTCCTCTGTGCATGGGAGTTTCCAGGCAAGAGTACTGGAGTGGGGTGCCATTGCCTTCTCCGATGTTGACCTGAGACCCTGAGACCCTTGAATTACTTTTTAAAGACATTTCTAGATAGCACGGAAGGAAGGTGAATATAGTAGTGGTTTATATAAAGTAGGGGTTTAATTCGTGAATTAATTTTAAAATTTGAGTTTGTTCTTTAGCTGTTACAATCATGTGCCAAGTAGATAATATAAAGCAGTGTATATTGTTTGAAGCTTTGATAAGGTCTTCCTAAATAGGTCTTAAAGTGTCCTGTATCGTATAATTGTTTCGTTAGGCCACCTGAATTTTGAGTAAATTTGTAGACTCTTGAACCTTGTAATCTGCAAAGAGTAAGCTTAGCTATAACAGGCATAAATCATTGTGATTTGCATAATTTATTTCCTCTGCATAAATATTGTACTCACATAGTAAAACTGCTGTCCTGGAAATCAGATTTTGATTGTCTGAGTATTTGTGGGGCTAGAGGAGGTTTAGGGTTATGTTTGTGTTTAGATTTAATTTCAGTGGTAAGTTAAGATTTATGGTGAGCATTGTACAGAATGTTTTATTTACTTTTCCCCAGCTTATGAATAAAAACAACATCTGAATCTGATCTTTAGGAACCAAGTTCAGAAAATATAGTATTCTATTTCGATTGTTTCTCTTAATTGTGCCTTATTTCTGTTTATTTGCAAATTGTGTATTTAAGACTTTAGCATATTTGATACTGTGATTGGACATATTTAACTTTCTATTAGACTGATGCTTTCAGATTTTTGGACTCTGAAAGCAGGAGCCACATACGACCTGTGTTTTGTTCAAAGTACTAACTGACTATACTCTTAGGTTTCCATGACATGAAACACACATCTCTGGTTTACTTGAGAGGAAATGCCTCTAAGAATTAGGCATGCTTCACTTCTGTGGCAGGCTGTTTACTTCTTCATTCAGCAATTAATACATAAATTCAGTTTTTTTTTTTTCAAAAATATTAATCAAATGTATGTGATGTGCTATGAAGTATAGCAGGTAATGCTGAACAAAACAGAAACATTTCTTTCCCTTGCACTCAAAGTAGCTTAGAATCTAGTAGGAGAGAAAACTATGAAATTAGGAGACTGGAGTACCAGGTGATACACACTGTGGAGCCCTAAGCCCAGCCCATGTACAAGATGCATGATTCCAGAGTCTTCCCTACCCCTTTATTTTGCCGACTCAGCCAGATGAAGTGGTCTGTTGTTTAGACGCTAAGTTGTGTCCAACTCTTGGGACACCATGGACTGTATCCCGCCAGGCTCCTCTGTCCGTGTAATTTTCCAGGCATGCATATTTCAGTGGGTTGCTATTTCCTTCTCTAGGGTATCTTCCCAACCCCGGGATCGAATCTGGGTCTGCTGCATTGGCAGGCAGGTTCTTTACCTCTGAGCCACCTGGAAAGCCCATAGAATGGCCTAGGAACAGTGACTAAAAATGTTCTTGGTACTAGGAACAACTCTGACAAAAGCTCAGAGTAAAGAGAGCACTCAGGACATTAGAAAGGACTAGTATGTTAAAACTTAATGGCAACCAAAACCCAGATCACAAAAACTCTCATTTTGGATCAGAAGATTTTTCTTCTGCCATTTCAATGAGGAGATGAGAAATGATTGCAGACTTATTGTCTGAGTCCCCATCTCTTAGAACAGAAATAATTTATTTTAGAAAGTTTGAATTATATGTAACAACCAAAAATGAAAAATCATTCATAAGGTTACTTATTTTTCATTTTGTAACTATAATTTTAGATTTTTTTCCTATGCATCTTTAATTTTTTAAAGTTGAAATGATACTGAATATGCTGCTTTGCAATGGATACTTTGCACTTAATATGAAAGTTACATTAATTGTCCTTCATATCTTTGGGTTTCTTATAAAATATGCATTTTAATCATCATATAGTATTCTGACATGAACCATTATTTATTTATAGAACCCCTATTATTGGCAATGTAGGTTTCTAATTTTTGCAACCTTAAATGTTGCTGCAATAGAATGTATTTTATTTAAACCTTTGATTAAATCTATGATTATTTCCCTATGGTAATAAAAAGTATTTCCGTTCTTCTATGCTAGTGCTTTTTTTGTAGACATGAGCTGCTTGTTTATCACTACCATGCCTGAAAATCATTCCAGCCCTGATGACATGATGTCTTAAATCTAAATCTTTAGATCTTTGGCATTTAGACCACTGCTCTCCAAGACACCTGCTTGAAGAGCTGGGTTTGGCAGTGATTCTCATTACATCCATATAAGTATGAGCATAAGTTACAATAGATGATTTGTGGCTGGACATGAAATGTAAGGCTAGTGTTATGTGTTGATATACATGTGAAACAATTGTATCCAGTTTTTTTTTTTTTGAGTATCCACATGTCTAGAAATGTTTTATCCAGGGAATTTTTTTTTTTTTTTTTTAACAGAAGAATTCAATCTGTTTTTAGGGAATGTTCTTTAGCTGCAGGTTTAAATAAACTTTTGGTCTGTGATTCAGATATATGTTTTTTGAAGTTCAGTTTTTTTTTTAATCTTTTGGTCATGCTGCACAGCATGTGGGATCTTAGCTCCCAGACCAGGGCTTAAATCCACGCCTCCTGTGTTGGCAGCATGGAGTCCCAACCACTGAGCAACCAGAGAAGTCTCCAGAATATACCTTATTAGATGAATACCTCCAGAGTTAACAATTGAAAGAAAAACTGGAATTAAGGCAGCATTTTTTCTTAAAGAGATCTAGAGGAAAATTTTGCATGGAACCAAGGAGGAGATCCTTAGATCCACTGGAGGTTTTATTTTTCGTAGATGTTTATGCTGAAGTCCTGTTATCTTCACCTGCTCATCCTGTTTGTAACTTAGGCCCCAGCATCATACCCAGTAAATACTTCACCCCCCCCCAAAAAAAACCCACTTAAAAATAATGTGTTTATTGAGATATAATTCACATACCATGTGGTTACCTACTTGGTGGTGGCTTAGTTACTAAGTTGTGCCCAACTCTTGAGACCCCATGGACTGTAGCCCGCCGGGCTCCTCTGTCAATGGGATTCTCCAGGCAAGAAAACTGGAGTGGGTTGCCATTTCCTTCTCCAGGGGATCTTCCCAACCCAGGAATCAAACCTGGGTCTCCTGCATTGCAGGCAGCTTCTATATCGACTGAGCTACGAGGGAAGACCAAAATTTACCTATAGGATTTTTTGTTTGTTTGAGTGAGTTTTAACATATTTGGAGTTGTGTAACCATCACCACAGTCAAAGTTAGAACATTTTTATTACCTCAAAAAGAAATTTTTACCCTTTAACTATTACCCATCCCCCAAAACTGCCAACCCTTTGTAGCTGTGGACAGCTACTGATGTACTTTGTCTTTGAATTTGCCTATTTGTATTTCATACAAATGGAATCATACTGTATGTGGTATCTTATGTCTTTCATGCATATAATTTAAGAATTTGTCCCTATTTTGCCAAACAATACTTCATTGTATGTAGTATGTATCACATTTTTGTTTATCCATTTATCTGTTGATGGAGCAAATAATTTATAATATCTAGATGCATTTGTGTAGGTTTGTATTGCAGAGGTAAAAACTAAGAAGTCAAGTTGCAAGATCCCAAACTGGAGAGGCCTTCAGAGTTTGTTACTGGTGAAAGCATATTAGAGAAGTTTAGAATTAAGTTTGCAGGGTGGTTGGGTCTAAGGAAGAATATCCCATCCATCAGTACATCCTTTCAGTTCCACCTGTTGGATGCTTCTTAAATCTGCTCTTGTCTTCATGTGTCTGGTAAATTATCTAAGCAACATCTTTTGTTTGGTCACACATTACCATTACCATCCCCTAAGATAGGCAACAAAGGATTATCTCTAAAAATGTCATTTTCTCTCAGGAGTCCAAAATCCTTAACACAGGCTGTCCATCTATCCCACATTAGGCTCTTGCTGCCTTCTTCACACATCTCCCCCTCCTATTCTATGATACTGATTTTGTGCTTAATAAAGGATAATGGAATTCTTTCTGAGGTTTTTAAGTGGGTACCCTGATGCTGGGAAAGACTGAGGCAGGAGGAGAAGGAGGCAACAGAGGATGAGATGGTTGAATGACATCACCGACTCAATGGACATGAGTTTGAGCAAACTCCGGGAGATAGTGAAGGACAGGGAAGCCTGGCGTGCTGCTGTCCATGGTGTCGCAAAGAGTTAGACACGACGGAGCAACTGAACAATAACAGCCCTCAATTTCAGCTTTCATCACTCTTAAGAACTGTGTGCTAAGGATCCCTTTTGGAGCCTGGTGAAATAGAAACATCTCATGAGCTCTGGGGTGCACTGTGCATCAGAAATGTGCTTGTTTCCTTTGAACCTCTTCCCTGCAAATTGGAGATGATAACTTGCAAGTTGTCGTGAACCTTAAGGAGATGATATGTGAATGTGTCTGGCGCATAATATGTGCTTAATAAACATATGTCCTTTTCATTTTTATTTGTATTTTTGTTTGAATGTAGTGGTTTAGGTGAGTTTGATATCCCCCCTTCTCTCTCTCTCTCTTTTTTTTTTTGCTGAAAAGAGGGATTGATACATTTTGATGATTGCCTGCAGTTTAGGACTTTTTTCCTTCTAAAATCTGTATCTTTGTCTCTGAATCCTGGTTTTGTGAAATCTCTGGAATTTCATTAGTACTTCTATATTGTGCCAACCAGCAGTACTTCCCTGGGTCCCTGCCTATAAAAAAAGCAATCTATCATTTATTGCCTTTTTTTCTAAAACATTTACATGTTTATATGTTTATTATTTCCACATTATGTGAGTAACTGTTGTTCATTTAAAACCCAGGAAACTTTAGAAAATAGAGAAATAGGGAGAAGATAAAATTCAATTGCAATCCACTTACCTGCTGTGGTCATTGTAGTTTATGGTTTTCTAGACTTTATTCTTTGCAAAAACACATATATGTGGCCATAGTTTTTGAAAAAGAAGTTGGATGGTACTGTATGTTCAGTTGCTTTTTCCGCTTGCCAGTGGGGGTGTTTTTCAATGTTATTATTATGCATGGGTACAGATTTGCATGTGTGCAAATCATTATGCATGTGTACATCAAGAGTGCCCTTGTAAGGGAGTACCATGATGCCTGTCACCAGTCCTCTTTGAATGGACATTTAGGTTGTATCTAACTTTTGGTCGTTATAAACAGTGTTGAAGTCACGACAATTCTGATAAGCTTTTTACCTCTTGAGTTAACAGTAATTTCCCTGAGGTTTAATGTCAGATCCAGTTCAAACCCGCCCCTCTTACCTTTCACAGACCTTTTGTAATGTTCTCACCCACAGGACAGTACTCTCTGTTCATGCTCATCTTTTGCTCTTAATTTGGTGCTTGTGTTCTAGTTTCTTCATATCCCTACCTCCATTTACCTCGACAAAATGGTGTATCTTTAGTTTGGCGCATACTGCTGTCATATCTGAGCTGTAAATTTTTAATAATTAATACTTCACATTGGTTAACATCTCTTTCCATTTTGGCATGGATCCTTATGATAAAATTCATTTCCATTATATTTTCCATCACCTCATCTGAAATTGGGGTTTATTTAAATACCTGATTTTATTAATCTGAAAGAGAGTGCTTGTGTGTGTATGTGCTCAGTCACAGAGTTATGTCTGACTCTTTGCAACCCCATGGACTGAAGCCCACTAACTCCTCAGTCTTTGGGGTCTTCCAGGCAAGAATACTAGAGTGGGTTTCCATTTTCTCATCCAGGGGATCTTCCCAGCCCAGGGATTGAACTTGTATCTCCTGCATTGGCAGGCGGATTCTTTACCGCTGAACCACCTGGGAAGCCCAAAGAGAGCGCTTGCTTTCTTCCAAATAAAAGACTGAGTGGAGTGGTTTGCATTGAGCAGTACAATCAAAAGACACATATTTATACTAATTACCTGTTGCCCTAAACTGGGATATTCTTAAGGTGATTTTTCATCCTGTATTGTTTTCCTCTTTTTAGGTCTGTTTTGGTTATTTGTGTGTGTGTGTGTGTGTGTGTGTGTGTGTAGCCAGTTGATTATGTCCTAAAGCATTAGCCGTTGTAAATAATGTTAATATGACGCTTTGTAAATTGTTGAAGTAAAAGTTGTTAGTTGCTCAGTTGTGTCCAACTCTTTGCGACCCCGTGGACTGTATCCCACCTGCCTTGCCTGTCCATGGGATTTCCTAGGCAAGAATACGGGACTGGGTAGCCAGACTTTCCCTTCTCCAGGGGATCTTCCTGACCCAGGGATTGAATCTGCATTGCAGGCAGATTCTTTGCCATCAGGGAATCCCGAATCATATTGTATGTTCAAGAGCCCTGGTTGTTAAACTGGAGAATGCATCTGAGCCACATGTTGGTCCCTTTCATCACAGACTGCTGGGCCTTCCCCCCAGTTTTTCTGATTCTGTGCATCACATACACAGCCTGAGAATCAGCCTTTCTAATAAGTCGCCAGGGGGTGCTGATGCCACTGGTCCTGAGACTGTTCTTTGAGAATGGAACGTAGAAATAATTTTTGTATTATCTATACTCTTTGTAATTATCTACAGTCTTTTTCTCTTTATACCAGTACACACGGCATATATAACTGAGCACGTTTTAGTAGAACCGTCTGTTGTTTCAAAAGGAAACAAAACCCCTTGTTGGCAAAATACAGAAGGATTACTAGATACAGAGCTATAGCCTGTTGTGAGTGAGACCAGTAGGCAAGGCATCCAGAGTCAGTCTTGGTTTACCTGCAGGAAAAAAAGGGATTGCTGCTAAATTTCTCTTGTTCCTCCACCTCCTGAATGTGCAGGCAAATCCTCAAAGTGTTTTTTAAACAGGTTCACCATGTCAGTTCTGTTCAGTTCAGTCGCTTAGTCGTGTCCGACTCTTTGTGACCCCATGGACTGCAGCACACCAAGCCTCCCTGTCCATCACCAGCTCCTGGAGCTTACTCGAACTCATGTCCATTGAGTGATGTCCATGGTGATGCCATCCAACCATCTCATCCTCTGTCGTCCCCTTCTCCTCCCGCCTTCAATCTTTCCCAGCATCAGGGTCTTTTCCTTCTTTTTTCTTTTTTTTTTTTCAGGGTCTTTTCAAATGAGTTAGTTCTTCATATCAGGTGGCCAAAGGATTAGAGTTTCAGCTTTAGCATCAGTCCTTCCAATGAATATTCAAGACTGATTTCCTTTAGGATGGACTGGTTGGATCTCCTTGCTGTGCATGGGACTCTCAAGAGTCTGAATGTTGAGTTTTAAGCCAACTTTTTCACTCTCCTCTTTCACTTTCATCAAGAGGCTCTTTAGTTTTTTGCTTTCTGCTATAAGTGTGGTGTCATCTGCGTATCTGAGGTTATTGATATTTTTCCTGGCAATCTTGATTCCAGCTTGTGCTTTATCCAGTCCAGCATGTCACATATCTCAATTAAGAAATGCTTATCTGTCTTTAATAAATGTTCAAAGTTGCTTTAATAGAGGCATAATTTTAAGGTTTGGATGAGTTAATACCCTGGAATCAGATACTTCAAATGACTTTGAGAATCAGAGCTGCAGGCAAGTGATGGTCTATATGTCAGGTCTTCAAGAATATAAGGTTAAAGAATTGAGACACCTGTATCCCAATGTTCATTGCAGCACTGTTTATAATAGCTAGGACATGGAAACAATCTAGATGTCCATTGGCAGATGAATGGATAAGGAAGTTGTGGTACATATACAGAATGGAATATTACTCATCTATAAAAAGGAACACATTTGAGTCAGTTCTATTGAGATGGATGAACCTGGAGCCTATCATACAGAGTGAAGTAAGTCAGAAAGATAAAGACAAATACTGTATATTAGCACATATATGTGGAATTTAGAAAGATGATATTGACAATCCTACATGCAGGGCAGCAAAGGAGACATAGATGTGAACAGACTTTTGGACTCAGTGGGAGAAAAGGCGAGGGTACAATAATTTGAGAGAATAGCATTTAAACATATACATTACCATACGTAAATTAGATGACCAGTGCAAGTTCAATGCATGAAGCAGGGCACCCAAAGTTGGTGCTCTGGGAGGAGCATTTAGTATGGGGGGTACACATGTATACCTATGGCTGATTCATGATGATGTATGGCAAAAGCCACCACAATATTATAAAGTAAGTATCCTCCAATTAAATAAATTTAAAAATTTTTAAAAAGAATATAAGGCTGAGCCTAGAAGAAAGGAGGAGGTGAGAGAGAAATTTTAAAATAATGGGAATTGAAATGGATTCATTGGATCTAGGGTTAGTTCAGGGTGTCTTCTTGGATGTAACTAGTAGTGGTTACACTTATGAGCATTTAGTGGCAATTTAGGCCTTTGGGTTTGAAGTTCTTTCTACCTGTTAGCTGAGATGGGGGAAATGTATATGGCCTTTTCTGGCAGGCACAGTATTTGTATTTGGATAGAAAGGATAAACTATTTGGAAAAGCACAAGAGGATCACTTGGCACGCAGGTGAGTGAAAGGTGAGGCTACAGCATCCTGGTGCAGCTGATAAGAACAGAGTACAGAATAAGATGAACAGGAAGTTTCCACTGAGCATTTCAGCCTCTCATGTTTAGACTTGGTGAAAAGGTGACTGATTCAGCCAGAGATGCTTCACTTACATTGCAGAGACAAGTCTCTGGACCTCTAAACCTGTCACTGTCAGTTGGAATTTAAAATGTTTTTAGAAAGCCTTTTTGACCCATTATTGTGTTCTCTCTCATCCCTTGTTTTTGATGGCATGACATGTGTGGTCGTCTTTTCTTGTCAGCGATTGGGAGAAAAATTTCAACAGCATGAGAAACCTTGAGGCACAGAAAATGTTTGCCTGAAGTGTTCCCATGTGAGCTGTAGACATGGGCATGTGCTAAAAGAGACGGGGGAGAAAGGCTTTTTGTTGAGAGTGACAGTAGGTAGGATGGCCAAAGTTTAGCTTAAATCCTTTCGTTGATATTGGAATGTCATCAGCCTTCATATGACGCTGCCACGTTCAACTGTGTGATCTGGAGTGCTGTAGCTTGTACTGCTGTGGGGTGTGTGTGTGTGTGTGTGTGTGTGTGTGTGTACAGTGTAAACATTTTATGAACTGCAGTGTCTGAGCCATCCGTCTGTCTGGGCAGGAATCTCCCTTGATAGTAAAAAGAACAGCAATCAGGACAGAATTGGTCAATGCGGCATGTCTAATGGTGGGAAGATATTTGAAGGACTCACTATAGACACAATAGTCTCTCTAAATAGCCTCTTTGCACCCGGAGTCTTATTGCAAACAGGTTCATTAAGGAGAGACATTCTGACACACAGCATCACAGTAATGAAAGTAGCTCTGTTTTTCTAATATTGTATCTTGCCACTTCAGTTATGCTGCTAGTACAAGATTTCCCTTGTGTTGTTGTATATTTCTCCAGAAAAAGAATCAGTCTTCATAGAATATACAATTATTTTGTACAGGAATGTATAACTCATACCTAAGATCCAGTTCTCCCTGTTTATGTGCACTAGTGCAAAAATAATTGGCAAACACATCTTCCAGACCAAAAGATTCCAGCACCTTCAATTTGTTGGGCTGGAAGATGTTGAACTGGAGTTATAATAAACTTTAAAAAAATGTGTAATGTTCAAAATGGATTTGTGATCAATCATAAAAGAAAAAAAAATATTAGCACAGTTTCCCATGAGGTGTAATTTTTTTTTTCCTAGGGTTTTAGCCAACTCCAGCATAGTATCTGTTCAAAGAGAAGGAAAATGCAAAAGGTTTTCATCCACCCAGCTTTACATATAACTACAATATGATGACTTAAGCTATTGGATTTTCTGCCTGTTAATGTACAGCATGAACATTATGAACATGGAAAAAAAAGGTTATATTGGTTTAAAAGTGGATATGGAAAATTTAATGTGCTCAAGTGGGAACAATGGCATATTAAAAAAAAACACTCATGACACAGATCTAATAATTCACTTGCCCCTGTAGGAGAAAGGGTATCAGCTCTGATACTGGCTCATAGTTTATTTTTATATACACCCTTGGTCCCTGCAGTATACCCCGTGTGTGGGTTCCAGAGAAAAGAAAGAAAATAACCTGTAGGGAAATCAGCTTGGAAACCTTTCATTAAATACATTGTGCTCTGTATTGTGTCGTTCACAGAATCTTCAAGAAATAAAGAAAGGAAAAATCTCTTATCAGTCTGCATGTGTGAAATATTATATTTGAATACTATCATTTGTTTTAAGATTAAGGCCGAGGCTGCAAACATATTAGTTATTATTCACTTACATCTGGTAGATAGTGTAACAGGGATTTAAAAATTCTTTTTTTTTCCATTTCTAGTCCCCGTCCTTCTTTCTGCCTTCCTCTTCCCCCACAGACAATGGCAGAGATACCACTTAAACTTAAAATGATTCTGGCTGCAGTATTTTCATGTTGGAAATGTTGCCTCCTTATAGAGGACTGGGGTGGTGAGGGTAATAAACTTCAGTGTTAAAATTCTTACTGAAGTTTTATCTGTCATTTAACAAAAGATGCATTTCTAGGGAAAATTGAAGAAAGTGTTAAATATATCCTTTCATGAGAAAAATATACACGGTAGAGGTGTTAACTGTGAAGAGTGACACCTTTATCAAGTTGAGTGTCCTTTGGAGTAAGGCTTTGTCTTGTCATTATAGTTCATGTACTGCTGTTGGTGGGCCTTTAAAAATCTGTAAACGTCTTATCTTTTTTGCTGACTATTCATGCAGGATACGCTAGGCAGGCCAACTGTGACACATATTCTGCCCACGCTTGTAGCTGTCTCCTGGACGAAAATGAACACACATTTTAGACCTAAACCTTGGGTGCCATATAACAGTATTTAGTGAGCTTCTGGGATAGCAGATACTAGGAGATGATTTCAGATATCCAGAAGCACTTTGTCCTCCACAGTCTGTTGGAAGATTTCTTATTTCAGAAGTAGCTTGTGTTGAAAAATCTTGCTTTAAGTATAGAGCATCATTAGCACCAGGATTTTCTCAGCATCACAACGAACTTCTGTGTCCAGGAAGCTCTTTCCACATGACAGTGGTAAGAGGTCCTGGTGACCAGATGCATATCATGAGGCAGGCATTCTGTGAGATGCTTTGTGTGAATCATCATCTGGTCTTCACATGAAGCTGCTGACGTGGAGGCTCCTTCTCTCCCTTTTGCAGATGAGGAAACTGTGTCACTAATAAGGGACAGTGCTGGGTTTTTTCAGATCTCAGCCTGATCCTGTTCCCAAGGTCATACCCTTTACTATTATTTGAAGTCACGTCCTAATCCTCCACTCCTCTCTCCTTTGGCTCTCAAGCCTGTATAGTGACTGTTTCTTGTCCTTTGGGTTTATCATCGACCCTGCCACCTACTAGCCAGGTGACTCTGCTGGCCCTTTCCCTGTCAGTCAAATGAGAGAGAGCGGTCCCCTTATTTAGCCCACTTGAAGCACACATGCATATTATTTATTGGTCATACTCTTTATGCCAGGTGCCGTGCTAGAACCTCGAGTCCAGCAGGGACGTGGACAGACATGGTCCCTGCCCCCCCAAAGCTTGCAGGCCTGTGGGCGTGTCAGGACACTGAAAAGCTTTACAGAATGAATTAGTTATGTGCTGCCTGTCTAAACCATACATAGATGTTAAACTGACTTCAAGTTAAAGCTACCCATCTAAACAGATATTGGACTTTTCCTATGGGTCATACTCAAAGAAGCCTTGCTTTCCTTGGCATCACTTGGATGCCAAGATTTTTGCCTAAATCGTCTTCCATTGTTCCACACTGCAGGTTTCTGAAAAATCAGAAACCTGAGAGTTTGCCTTCTGTCTCTTTCTCAGCCTCCCCCACTTTTCTTCTCTCCTCACTTCCACTGTCTCCCTGTGCTTCCTTTCCTTTTTTTTTTTTAATATTTATTTATTTGGTTGCACTGGGTCATAGTTGCTGCCCGAGAGATCTTTATTGCCTGTAGCATGTAGGATCTTAATTCCCTGACCAGGGATCGAACCCGAGTTCCCTGCATTGCAAAGTGAATTCTTAACTACTGGGCTGCCAGGGAAGTCTCACCCTCATTTCTTAGTGTTTTGCTTTCCATCATTTTCTTAAGTTTTCAATTCCTAGATCAACCCCTCCTTCAAATCCTAGCTCAGTCTTCACTACTTCAAGTCACACTTCTCTTGTGATGTTCTTTTAAAACATGAATCCCGATTTTACATTTATCTTTGCTGTGCGGATAATCTGTTTTCTCCAACTAGACTGAAAGTTTCCTCAGAGGAGGGACTTTGTCTCTCTAATATCTATCCCAGGCACAAGTCTATTTTCAAATAGTGGATTAAGATGGATTTTTTTCCCCTCATCTTCTGTAACAGTGCTTTCAGCTCTAATATTTGTTTTATTCTACCTACATGTCCAGTAGACCAATTGAACCAAACATATCTTCCCAACTTTGCATTTCCTCTTCTTTAATTCTTTAAAATTTTTATTTTATTGAAGGATAGTTGATTTACAATATTCTGTTAGTTTCTGCTGTATAGCAAAGTGATTCAGTTATGTATACATACTATATATATATGTATATATATATATATACATATATATATGTATATATATATATATACACATTCTTTTTTGTATTCTTTTCCATTATGGCTTATCACAGGATACTGAATATCTGTTCTCTATCTGATATTAATAGTGCGTGCATGCATGCTAAGTCACAGTTGTGTCCGACTCTTTGTGACCCTATGGACTGTAGCCGGCCAGGCTCCTCTGTGTATCTGATAATCCCTAACTAGTCCACCCCTCTCTAATTCTTAATGTCTCCATTGTTTTCATCAAACTAGAGAGCCTCAGTTCCTCCCACTTCCTCCTGTCCTCCCCTGTCTTGCATAGGATGACCTCGTCAGGAGAAGATTCCCTGGGATTTCTCATCACTTCTATACCTTCTCTGTCACCTCTGGGTGTGAGCTCTGATTTCCTTGTTAAAACCACATAACTGATCTTTTCGCCTCCTGCCCTAAATGAGTAATCCTGCCAAAACACAGATCTGCCCGTGGCAGGTCTTAAAAGCCTTTGCTGGTGAAATGATACTGTGTCTGGGATTTACTTTAAAATTATCGAGCGGAGGAGGGAGGTTAAAGGGATTAGGTGAGTGCAGGTGAAACAAGACTGACCCAGCGCTGATCATTGTTGAAGTTGGTGGTGTGGTTCACGGGGGCTTGTTACGCTATTTGCATTTGTATATGTTTGAAAACATCAATAATAAAATTAAAAAATAGAACACGGCAAACTTAGGGTGTGCACCATATAAACTCTGACCTCCTTGGCAGAGCGCTCCACGCTCTCACGGTCTCCCCACTGTGGCTCCTTTGGCCTCTCATCTCCCTCAACTCTGGTGGCTGACTATTCTGCAGTTGTTACTCTGCAGTCGTCCCTGCCCTCAGCATTGATCTCCCAAAGGGTTCAGCTCTACTTCTCTCTGGCCCCCTTTGCTAGCCTGATTGGGATCTCCTCCCCCATCCTTTTGATGGACCATCCTTAGAGCCCAGAGTTATTTCACTGGTAGCTTAGCTGGTAAAGAATCCACTTACAATGGAGGGGACGCCGGTTCAATTCCTGGGTCAGGAAGATACCCTGGAGAAGGGATAGGCTACCCACTCCAGTATTCTTGGGCTTCCCTGGTGGCTCAGACCGTAAAGAATCTGCCTGCAATGCAGGAGATCTGGGTTCAAACTCTGGGCTGGGAAGATCCCCTGGAGAAGGGAATGGCTACCCACTCCAGTATTCTGGCCTGGAGAATTCCATGGACTGTACAGTCCATGGGGTGGAAAAGAGTCGGACAACCCTGGGCAACTTTCACTTTCTTCCGGAGCCCATCATTTTCTTTCTTTGTGCATAGTCTAGCCCTCTCCTCACTGAGGACTGCCCCAACCAAAAAGATTCCCACTCTCCCACCTCCAATTTTCAGTTCAATGAATGTTCGTTACATGCCCGTTGAGTGTCAGGCAGCTAATGGATGCTTGAGATTAAATCAAATAGTTACTTCTGGCTTGTAATATGGAGAGAACCCACCAGCCAGCATTTTGGGCAAAGCTTGGCAGTGGTTTCCATCTGTCCTCTTCACTCACGGACCATCCCAGACTTCTCCAGGAATAAGGTGCATATTGTGAAGAGATGCAGAGATAAACTGCTATACAAATGCAAGGGAGCCAAATACTGTTAGCACCTGAAGATAAATCCCTTTGCTCAACTTTTTGTCTCTTTTTAAAGGTGACTTTTAAAACTGTCAGGCTCCACATTTACACTTAGGAAGTCTCCTTCCCTCCCCTGATCCAGTCTAGAAGCAGGATCCGGAAGCTGTTTTTGCGGGAGATCACAGCGCCTTCTGCCAGAGCCCACCCAAAGGTCCTTCCACTGGGCTCTAAAGTGAGCAGAAAAGTAATCCTCTCTCTAGCTTTATAATGTATCTTCACTTATTTCTGGCCACTTGATTATTTCAAACACCAGTAGGACTCTTGAGCCCAGAGGTAAAAGTAGAAAAGGTATAAAGGATTTGAGAAATGAACAGGTTTTTGTGGCTTGGAGAAATAAAAGACCAAGGTATGAGTTAATCCCTGTTCTCAAACACATGAAATAATTTTACCTGGAAGGTGGTACCAGCTGTTAGCCATTTGAGCGAAAACAAACAAAAGGACTTAGGTTGCAGCTGGAGGGATTTTAGGTAGAAATTTTTCGTTAAGTGGGTCTAGTTGGGAACTGGATTTCCATCCCAGTAGATTGTTGATTAAGATCCAGCATGGAGGGCAGTAAGGTGGATTTGAGGAATTTGAGCATTCTCAAAATCAGGCTTCATGATTACAAAATCAGCTGCTGTGAATGCCGTTTGTGCCCAGAGCTGCAAAGGTAGGGTTCCCCTCATTCCTCACACCTTCCCCCAAGTTGAAAGAAATTAGCTTCAATTAAAGAAAATAGTGATGGATGGCTACAGAGATAAATATGATATATTGCACAGGAGAAACTGCATTAAAAGAACATTAAAGTTGGGACAGAAAGCACTGAAGGTAAAAAAATTCACAGTTAAGGTTGAAAAGTGATATCGTTTACATCGCTGCTAATGTGTCGACCTAACAGGACACATTAAGAAATTATGAGGGTGCGCTGCTGTGCTAAGAAGTAAATTTTTTGACTTGACACACTCAGCTTAATCCATGATTTCATTGCCCAGCTTTAATTAAGGCATTGGCCACGAATGATTATAGCCCATGGGAAAAAAACCTGTTACTTTTACCGGGAGAATTTTGGTGTTTGTTTAAATATTAAGTTTTGGAGGGGGCCAGGTGGTGATTCTGGGACTCTCTGCATTTCAATACCTGAGCATATTTTAGTTTTTCTTAAGTCAGTAATTTTTTTGAAAGGCACTAGTTTTATTTTTTTAACCAAAATATTAGTAATAACTTGATAATAGTCTAATGTTGAATATTTTTGTATATTTTTGAAAGCAAAATTTAGCTTTTATTCTTTTTTTGGGTGAGTTTTTGCTGCTGAAGAGTAGATCTGAAATTTCATGTGTACTTTAAGAAAATTGTTGCATTACAGGGCCCGTTTTCAGGATCAAATCTAGTCACATTTTTAATTTATACAATCACATCGTAATACTAGAAATCCTCCTTAAAGTTTTTGTCTCATAAGATCTATTTGTTACTTTGTTTTTTTGGTGTGTGTATATATACATGTGTGTTCCTCAGGGACAAAAATCTCTCAAATGGGTCTGAATGTAGACTATAACTGGAGTAAATATGTATAGTAGAACTTGCATAATACAAAAGTTAATTCTTAGTTTTTTTGGTTTTTGTTTTTTTGAGTTCAAGAAGTTCCTTTATTGACCATAAGCTTATTTGTGAAAGGGGACAGTGAAAATTAACCTATTTCTGAAATCACCGAGCTGTGAAGAACAAATCAAACTTAGCAAATTTAGATGCCAAGTGTTACTATTGTGTCTTTAAAGTGGAAAGATAATTTTTTTTTAATTTATTAAGGAAAAGAATTTTAAGTATGTACAGGTAAATGAAATCACCAACTTGTATACTTCGACAGTAAGAACATAGATGGGTTAAAAATGTCCTGTTGGTTGGGACTTCTTTAGTGGTCCAGTGGCTAAGACTCAGTAGTGCTCACAGTGCCAGGGGGTCAGATTTGATCTCTTGTCAGGGCACCACATCCCACATGCTGCCACTAAGAGTTTGCATGCCGCAGCCAAAGATCCCGCATGCCAGAAAGTAAAAAGATCCTGTGTTTCAACTGAGACCTGGTGCAGCCAAATAAATAAAATGAAAAAAAAAAAAGTCATATTAGTCATTTAAGGAAGGAAATCCAAGCCACAATTATTATAGAAGTTTTCTATTTTTGTTAGATTAAGGGTGAGTCTTACAGAGGAGTTTATGAAATTGCCCTAAGTGCAGTGGTTGTTAGCCAACAGAATTTACTGCATACTGACCTAGGTGATATTAATTTGGATGCATGGCAGGAATATAGTCATGGCCTAATCATGGATTTTAGGTTGAGCTTCCTCCCAGATCAATGAGTTTGTGCTTCCAATTAATTAAAGAAAAAGTTCAGGAGGCCAAAAATTGAGAGAGAGAGAGAGAGGGAGGTGAAATTTAGGTCACTTTTTTCTAGTTGTTATTCTGGGACACCATGCATAGTCTGTTTCTTAGTACAGAAAAATGACATCGGTAAGCCCGTTTGGAGTTTTAAATGTAATAGAAGTGTAGTGCATCATCATAAGTATGCAAACATGTTTTAAAACAGGGTATTGTATGGAAGTAATTACTGGCAGTGATTGAGCTACACACCCCAAAGAATGGGTTGGGGCCAAAAAATGAAAGATTTCTAAATAGAATTACTTTCATGTGGGTGGGAAAGAGAGCAAGGTTAACTTTTATTAGGGACCAGTCCCAGCTCTTATTTTAATTCTGATCACATACTTGGTAACCCAAATAAATAAGTAATAAAGAGATTTCATGTTAGGATGAGGTTATTTTTTTCCCCTTGGTACAGTCTTCCAGTGAGGAGTTACTGTTTTAAGGCAGGAGGGTATGACATACATGAACTTGAACATGACCAAATGCATGGAGAGCTCTGTGTTTTCAAACTTTGGGCCTTGTAATGGTTAAAGATGTTGTGACACAATACTTGATCATTCTTTAGCTGGGTATGTTGTGTTCATCTTTCACAGATTTAATAGGATGTAGAAAGGTTTGATTTTATCATCTGGAAATAACAGGCTCTGTAGTTTTCTTCCCCTCTCAACCAACATGGAGAAGACCCTGTTAATAGGGTCTCTTTCCTTTCCCTTTCATCCTGTATATTTTGTTTATTCTCCAACGTCACATAATATCATCCTTATTTCAAGGCAACTTTGCGTTGTAATATTTACCCACCCCGGGGGGGGGGGGAGGTTGGATCTTAAAAGTTGAGGGGAGGAAAATTGCTGTATATGGAAATCATTTTTTATATGATTTTTGACAAATTCTTTGGAGCCCTTGGGATGCCTTCGATTCCAATTTCAAATAGATTTCTTCCCTCAAACCAGTGTCACTGTAACCCGCAAAGTGTTAGTCACCCAGTCGTGTCTGACTCTTTGCGACCCCATGGACTGTAGCCTGCCAGGCTCCTCTGTCCATGGAATTCTCCAGGCAAGAACACTGGAGTGGGTTGCCATTCCCTTCTCCAGGGGATCTTCCTGACCCAGGGACTGAACCCTGGTGTTCTGCATTGCAGGCAGATTCTTTACTGCCTGAGCCCCCAGGGAAGCCCATTATCCCCAAACCAGACAGTTATTTTGGGTTAGACTTCACTGAGCAGCCATCCAGCAGCCCCTTAACTGTTATCAGGACACAGTATTGATGAGTGAGGCTTGGTCAAGTTACTTAACCTTTCTTCCTTGATTTTCTATCATGTCGACTGGAAATGATTATATCTGCCTTTGATCTCATAGCGATGCTTCAATCCATTAAAGTCATTAAGCACTTTAAATAAGGTATAAGACACTAGATGCAAGGCATCTTCATTACTGTTACCATAACTGTTACTTTAGTTACAGTGTCATATACAAAGGGGAGCTTTCTGAATACTAAGTAGTTAAGTCTCAGAATGAGCTCTCTGGACTCCGCGGTTGATGGCGGACTTTAAGAGGTCAGGTTACCTATGTCCCTACTCTGGAGGCCAGGCTCTGTTCCTCCCGGCTTCTGTAAATTTGGGGAGCAAAAAGCAAATACAAAACCAAGAACACAAAATTGAAAAAGAAAATTGAGGAGGCAATGGGAGATGTGTGTGGTCCACCTCCTATTCTTTCCCAGCAGTTGCTCTTGGTGTTGAGCTTCCTAAAGTGTCAGCTCCTTTGGAACCTGTCTGATTGTTCATCTCTCTGCTGTGGAACGTTTGTTCACGAGTTTTAAAGTGGATTGTGGGCTTTGATTCATCCCCATTTACAAGGTTCATTTTCTTTGTTTTTTTTTCTGAAATACAATTTCTCTGAGAAAGAGGAAAAAACAGTTGAGAGAGTAGGTGAAGGTTTTTGAATGTTTTTGGTTAGTGTTCAAGGGCATTTGTGCAAGATGACTGTTTTCTAGATTGCAGCCCCCTCTAGCATTTTGTTTTGAATGCTTCCTCCCTCACATCTCATATAACATTCCAGAAGGAAGTTGCACTTCTGTATGGCCTTGGATGGCACCAGCTTGAGGTTGTCCATGAGAACATAAAAGATCAAGCCTCACCTCCCAGAGTGAAGAATTTGCTTCCTGGAGCCCAGGTTCTTTTGCTCTCACAGGTGTCACTTTTCTAAAATAACCGACTCTGTCCTTTGTCCTTAACTTTCAGAAACGACCATCACCACATGTTCATGCTTTTTAAAGTTTTGATACTCTGATTTATTTTGTGTTTATTCTTTTTTTTTTTTTTTTAAATTTTTTTATTAGTTGGAGGCTAATTACTTCACAACATTTCAGTGGGTTTTGTCATACATTGATATGAATCAGCCATAGATTTACACGTATTCCCCATCCCAATCCCCCCCCCCACCTCCCTCTCCCCCCGATTCCTTCCCTGGGTCTTTCCAGTGTATTCCAGGCCCGAGCACTTGTCCTCATGCATCCAGGCATGGGCTGGTGATCTGTTTTTCACCATAGATAGTGGATACATAGCTTGTGAAAACATACCCTACCTACACACTTCTCACTACAGAGTTCAAAAAAGTCTGGTTCTGTGTTTTCTTGTGTCCTCATTTTTTCTGTTTTGCATATTTAGATTGGGCGAAAAGTTACCATCTTTTTAAATTCCATATATATGCGTTAGTATACTGTACTGGTGTTTATCTTTCTGGCTTACTTCACTCTGTATAATGGGCTCCAGTTTCATCCATCTCATTAGAACTGATTCAAATGAATTCTTTTGAATGGCTGAGTAATATTCCATGGTGTATATGTACCACAGCTTCCTTATCCATTCGTCTGCTGATGGGCATCTAGGTTGCTTCCATGTCCTGGCTTTTATAAACAGTGCTGCGATGAACATTGGGGTGCACGTGTCTCTTTCAAGATCTGGTTTCCTCGGTGTGTATGCCCAGGAGTGGGCTTGCTGGGTCATATGGCAGGTCTAGGTTTTCCAGTTTTTTAAGAAATCTCCAACTGTTTTCCATAGTGGCTGTACCTAGTTTGCATATCTCCACCCACGACAGTGTACCCAAGAGGGTTCCCTTATTCTTCCACCGCCTCTCTTAGCATTTATTGCTTTGTAGACTTTTGGATAAGAGCCGGCAATCCTGACGCTGGGTGTAATGGTATCCTCATTGTGGTTTTGAATTTTGCTTTCTCTAATAATGATGATGTTGAGCACCTTTTTCCAAATGTGTTTGTTAGCCATTGTATGTCTATCTTAGGGAGAAATGTCTGTTTAAGTTCGGCCCATTTTTTGATTGGGTCATTTATTTTTCTGGAATTGAGCTGCAGGAGTTTGCTTGTATATTTTTGAGATTAATCCTTCGTCTGTTTCTTCATTTGCTATTATTTTCTCCCAATCTGACGGCTGTCTTTTCACCTTACTTATAGTTTCTTTTGTAGTGCAAAGCTTTTAAGTTTCATTAGATCCCATTTGTTTAGTTTTGCTTTTATTTCCAATATTCTGGGAGGTGGGTCATAGAGGATCTTGCTGTGATTTTTGTCGGAGAGTGTTTTGCCTATGTTCTCCTCTAGGAGCTTTATAGTTTGGTCTTACATTTAGATCTTTAATCCATTTTGAGTTTATTCTTGTGTA
>NC_057399.1:43731430-43817283 GCF_019320065.1 Cervus canadensis | reverse complement strand
TATGTCGGAGAGTGTTTTGCCTATGTTCTCCTCTAGGAGTTTTATAGTTTCTGATCTTACATTTAGATCTTTAATCCATTTTGAGTTTATTTTTGTGTATGGTGTTAGAAGTGTTCTAGTTTCATTCTTTTACAAGTGGTTGACCAGTTTTCCCAGCACCACTTGTTAAAGAGGTTGTCTTTTTCCATTGTATATCCTTGCCTCCTTTGTCAAAGATAAGGTGTCCATAGGTTCGTGGATTTATCTCTGGGCTTTCTATTCTGTTCCATTGATCTATATTTCTGTCTTTGTGCCAGTACCATACTGTCTTGATGACTGTGGCTTTGTAGTAGAGTCTGAAATCAGGCAGGTTGATTCCTCCAGTTCCATTCTTCTTTCTCAAGATTACTTTGGCTATTCGAGGTTTTTTTGTATTTCCATACAAATTGTGAAATTATTTGTTCTAGTTCTGTGAAAAATACCGTTGGTAGCTTGAAAGGGATTGCATTGAATCTATAGATTGCTTTGGGTAGAATAGCCATTTTGACAATATTGATTCTTCCAATCCATGAACACGGTATGTTTCTCCATCTGTTTGTGTCCTCTATTTTGTGTTTATTCTTATGCTTCATCTACGTGTAGCTTGGTGGCATGTCCAGTTGGGTCAGCTACAAAGCATTAGTCCCTCAAACACTTTGGCTTGTAGGTGATGAAGTACAAAAGAGTTGTGATATGGTCTGAAGTATAGGATATTTCTGTTCGTCAAAAAAACTGTGTGAGGCAGGCTTAGAGAATGAAGTATGGTTACCAGGGAGGAAGGATGAGGGGAAGGGATAGTTAGGGAGTTTGGAATAGAAATGTACAGACACTATATTTTAAATGGATAACCAACAGGGACCTACTGTATAGCACAGGGAACTCTGCTCAGCGGTTATGAGGCAGCCTTCCCCTGTAGTTTGGGGAAGAAGGGATATGTGTCTATATATGGCTGAGTCCCTTCACTGTTAACCTGAAACTCACAACATTGTTAATTTCTGAAACTTCAATACAAAGTAAAAAGTTTAGAAAGAAAGACTCTGTGATGAAGCCTACAGAGACAATTACAGGTACTGAAGAATTAAGAAGCCCCAAAATACATATGGATTGGTACAAAGAAGGTAATTCAACATTTTTAAACCTTTCTTCAGTAGCTAGAATCCTAAAGTTGCAAGTAAGTTGCTTTTAAATATGACTAGAGTGATAGGCTTTTCCAAGTCTCCCCTGCCTCTCAAGTATTAAGGTCTAACAATGGATTTTCTGGTATTGATTTGGAAACTCTTAGATGAGATCATAGTTTTGTATTTAAAGAAGCACTGTTTTGGGGTGGAGAGGGGAAGAATACAATTACATGAAGTTGAGATTGTTGTGGAAAATCAAGGACATATGGTTACATTGGTATAATATTGGTTTTTCAGAATCAAGAGTAACACAAGTGGAATTACCTGTTAAATTGTGGCTAGCTATTGCTACCTTGTATACCTGAAGTACATTTTTCTTTTAATACACATGTGTGGAGCTTGTGGAGTGTGGGTCAGGGCTAACAAATCTTTTTTTTTTTTAATGTTCTTATGTTTTTTGAACAGATACTGGAGCACCAACTGTTTCTCCCTTGTCTTTCTCTCCTCCTCCCCACATTTCTTGTCAACAATTTCATGTTCTGTTGTTATTCAGTTTTTCAATACAGTGTCAATATTCAACACAGAATCATATATTCTGCATTACAGATGGATTCTTTACCATCTGAGTCACTAGGATAGCACAAATAAATAGATGAATAAAATAAGTAATATAAAAATCAACTTTTCCCCTATTGAGAATGCATGATTTAGACCCCAAACTTGGATGTATTAGAGCCCTAACAGAATTTAAAGCTGTTTGCCATGCTACTGTCTCCTTTGTGGTTAGATACATCTCCTGGGGCGTTCACAAATGACCTAAATGGATTCTTGCGATTTTTTTTTTTTTTAATTTCCTGAGAGTTCAAATTGGGTCAACCTTGGAGGTACCCCAGAACCAGTGGGGCAGTGGAAATGGATGAGTGTGAAATAGGAGCCGGCTATTTGGTTATAAGAATTTCCTAGTATTTGTGTTCTTGTAATTGATAGAGTTGGATTTATCTTGGGTTGGGCTGTTTCTCAACCTTTTTTTTCACTATCAGGGCCTAAGCAGCCTTTTAGACATTTTGTCCTAATCATTGCCTACCCCCACAAACCTGCCATTACATCCTAAGGATTAAGATTTTGTTGAATAGAGTTGAGCTTCCGCAGACCACAGATAACTGTAATATCAAAGATAAATAAATGTGTTACTTGACCTATGACCTATGTGTTAGTCACTCAGTCATGTCCAACTCTTTGTGACTTCATGGAGTGCAGCCCTCCAGGTTCCTGCGTCCATGGAATTCTCCAGGCAAGAATGCTAAAGAGAGTAACCTTCCCTTCTCCAGGAGATCTTCCCGACCCAGGGATGGACCCTGGGTCTCCTGCATTACATGTGGATTCTTTACCATCTGAGCCACAGTGGCTCAGATAAATAGATGAATAAAGTAAGTAATATAAAAATAAGTTTTACCCTGATTGAGAATGCATGATTTAGATCTCAAACTTGGATGTATTAGGTTGGTGCAAAAATAATTTCGGTTTTGTGTTGTTGGACTTTGCCATTTGATCTTGGAATATGTTCCTAAATAAATGCGGTTATGTTATATATGATATCATTTTAAAGTGCCTTCTTCACTTTGTTTCTTTGCTAATGACTTATTACTTGCTGCTTATTTTATATTTATTTTAGGCTATAGAAATGACATTAGACAAAGAGCAAATTCGAGCGATTTTTTTTATTAGGGTTCAAAATGGTCATAAAGCAGAAGAGACAACTCGCAACATCAGCAACGCATTTGGCCCAGGAACTGCTAACGGACGTACAGTGTACTGGAAGTTCAAGAAGTTTTGCAAAGGAGACAAGAGACTTGAAGATGAGTGTAGTGGCCACCATAGGAAGTTTTCAACAACCAACTGAGAGCCATCATGGAAGCTGATCCTCTTGAGTTGCTGAAGAACTCAGTGTTGAGCATTCTATGGTCATTTGAAATTGGGAAGGTGAAAAAACTGGATAAGTGGGTGCCTCATGAGCTGACAAGAAATTGAAAAAATGGTTCTTTTGAAGTGTTATCTTTTCTTATTCTATACAACAACAACAAAAAATTTCTTGATCGTATTGTGACATGCGAGGGAAAGTGGATTTTATACCACAACTGGTGAAGATCAACTTGGTGGTTGGATCAAAAGGAAGCTCCAAAGCACTTCCTAAAGCCACACTTGCACCAAAATAGATCATGGTTACTGTCTGGTGGTCTGCTGCCAGTCTGATCCACTGCAGCTTTCTGAATCTTGGTGAAACCATTACATTCAAGAAGTATGCTCATCTTCTTCTGAAGCAAACCAATTGGATGCAATGAAAACTGCAATGCCTGCAGCTGGCTTTAGTCATCAGAAAGGGCCTAATCTCCTCCATGACAATACTCCACCACACATTGCACAACCAGCACTTCAAAAGTTGAACAAATTGGGCTGCAAAGCTTTGCCTCGTCCACCATATTCACCTGACCTCTTGCCGACTGACTACCACTTCTTCAAGCGTCTCAATGACTTTTTGCAGGGAAAATACTTCCGTAACCAGCAGGAGGCATGTCAAATCCCGAAGCCTGGATATTTATGCTACAGGAATAAACAAGCTTATTTCTCATTGACAATAATGTGTTGATTGTAATGGTTCCTATTTTGATTAATAAAGATGTGCTTGAGCCTAGTTATAATTTAAAATTCACATCCAAATCCTCAATTACTTTTTATCAACATAATGCAGTAGTTTTGGCCAGTTTTATTGAAACATAGTTGACATCTAACATGTAAGTTTAAGGTCTGCTTGTGGTGATTTGATACATGTATATATTGTGAAATGATTACCACAGTAGGGCCAGCTAACATTTTCATCCCTTCACATAATTACCTTTTTTTGGTTGAAGATGTAAAAATTATTCAACAATTTGTCTATTTACTTTCCAACCAATAGTGAGTACATTTTCTGCAAGTCAGTAGTGAGTACAGTTGTAGTTCTTTGGTAATTACTAGTCATCTTGAGAGGTTACGTTGACTTTGCCTTTGACACCTTAGTTTTCATATGGAGATGGTCACTTAGCACCATGCCTAGATGGGTTTTGTTAGGAAACTTGTGTCCCATTTTCCCCCATGGGTTGTGGGAGTGGATGGGCTTGCAGCTGGTAGCTATCACAGATTTTTTTCATTATAAAATTAATACATTCTTATTGCAAATAAAAATCGGAAAATTCTTAGCTCATAAGAGTTTCTTTAAGAATTGAGCTGCTCTGTGATATTTACATACTTATAGCTTTAAGTGTGACTGAGGTATGCTCTCACAGATTTAAAATATGCAATAATAAAACTAAATTATGTATAAATAGCATGATTATGAATGAAGGTTCTCTTAAAAGTTTATTTTCAGCCAATATTTAGTATTCCTCTTTTTTTATTCTTATGCATTGCGAGGGACATTAATATGATTCACATTGAAAATGGCTGGTCCTTTTCTGTTTGAAACCTTACATTTTAACAAAATGATAAGATTTCAGAGATTAAAAAATTGGAAAAAAATCTGTTTGGTGGTTTTTTCTATCCCTGAAGTCTTAAAAGTAACCATGTATACTTAAAGTCCTTTCTAATATATATACAGAAAACATACTACCCTTGAATAAAACCGCTTCAGGTGTGCTACTTAGAGGTTCCTCTCTGAAAAAAACTTTTCATAATGAAATACAAAATGTTAAAAAGCAATTAACTAAATAAGTCTCAATTCCAATTACTAAGATTTTTGCATGAAAATCACGTTTTCCTTCTTACTGAAGTATGCGAGTCAAGCCAGCTGTTGCAGTGGTAACCTGTAATCCATTTCTGTCCATTGTTGTTTGGTGTGAACTGAAACTGTTACAGTGAAGTTAAGTGTTATAACCCATTTTAAGATGAATTAGTTTCCTGGAGTTTATCACTGGTAAAATCAGAACAAATTCCCTCTGGAATCTATGTTTATTGCAAAAGCATACCCTTTGACCCTAGAATATTTTCCTCTTCCATTTAAATGAAAGAAAAGTTAAATAGTAATTTTTTAAAAAAGGGTTATTTAATTCTTACATCTGTGAATATAAGTGAAGTCAATAGAGTCTTCAGAGATTTTGATTGTGAAAATAAGATTGATACATGGTTCCTTATGTGTTATGTGTTAAATTGCTTACTCAGGTCTGACTCTCTGCGACCCCACGGATTGTAGCCCCGCAGGCTACTCTGTCCATGGATTTTCCAGGCAAGGATACTGGAGTGGGTTGCCTTTCCCTCCTGCAGGGGATCTTCCCAACCCAGGTCTCCGGCATTGCAGGCAGATTCTTTACCATATGAACCACCAGAGATGCCATTAATTCGCAGTTCGGTTCAGTTGCTCAGTCGTGTCCAACTCTTTGCAGCCCCATGGATTGCAGCACACCAGGCTTCCCTGTCCATCATCAACTCCCGGAGCTTACTCAAACTCATGTCCATTGAATTGGTGATGCCATCCAACCATCTCATCCTCTGTCATCCCCTTCTCCTTCTGCCTTCGATCTTTCCCAGCATCAGAGTCTTTTCAAATGAGTCAGTTCTTCACATCAGGTAGCCAAAGGATTGGAGTTTCAGCTTCAGCATCAGTCCTTCCAATGAATATTCAGGACTGATTTCCTTAGGATGGACTGGTTGGATCTCCTTGCAGTCCATGGAACTCTCAAAAGTCTTCTCCAACACCACAGTTCAAAAGCATCAATTCTTCAGCACTCAGCTTTCCTTACAGTCCAACTCTCACATCCACACATGACTACTGGAAAAACCATAGTTTTGACTAGACGGACCTTTGTTAGCAAAGTAATGTCTCTGCTTTTTAATATGCTGTCTAGGTTGGTCATAACTTTTCTTCCAAGGAGCACATGTCTTTTAATTTCATGGCTGCAGTCACCACCTGCAGTGATCTTGGAGCCTCCAAAAATAAAGTCAGCCACTGCTCCCATGGTTTCCCCATTTATTTGAAATGAAGTGATGGGGCTGGATGCCATAATCTTCGTTTTCTGAGTGTTGAGTTTTAAGCCAAGTTTTTCACTCTCCTCTTTCACTTTCATCAAGAGGCTTTTTAGTTCTTCGCTTTCTGCCATAAGCGTGGTGTCATCTGCATATCTGACATTATTGATATTTCTCCCAGTAATCTTGATTCCAGCTTGGGCTTCATCCAGTCCAGCATTTTGCATGATGTACTATGCATATAAGTTAAATAAGCAGGGTGAAAATATACAGCCTTGATATACTCCTTTCCTGATTTGGAAACAGTCTGTTTTTCCATGTCCAGCTCTAACTGTTGCTTCTTGACCTGTATACAGATTTCTCAGGGGGCAGGTCAGGTGGTCTGGTATTCCCATCTCTTTAAGAATTTTCTACAGTTTGTTGTCATCCACACAGTCAAAGGCTTTCATATAGTCAATAAAGCAGAAGTAGATATTTTTCTGAAACTCTCACTTTTTTGATGATCCAGTGGATGTTTGCAATTTGATGTCTGGTTCCTTTGCCTTTTCTAAATCCATCTTGAACCTGTGGAAGTTCACAGTTCATGTACTGTTGAAGGCTGGCTTGGAGATTTTTGAGCACTACTTTGCTAGCATGTGAGATGAGTGCAATTGTGCGGTGGTTTGAGCATTTTTGACATTGCCTTTCTTTGGGATTGGAATGAAATCTGACCTTTTCAAGTCTTGTGGCCACTGCTGAGTTTTCCCAATTTGCTTGTATACTGAGTGCAGCACTTTCACAGCATCATCTTTTAGGATTTAAATAGCTCAACTCGAATTCCATCACCTCCACTAGCTTTGTTTGTAGTGATGCTTTCTAAGGCCCACTTGACTTCACATTCCAGGATGTCTGGCTCTAGGTGAGTGATCACACCATCATGGTTATCTGGGTCGTGAAGATCTTTTTTGTATAGTTCTTCTGTGTATTCTTGCCACCTCTTCTCAGTATCTTCTGCTTCTGTTAGGTCCATACCATTTCTGTCCTCTTTTGTGCCCATCTTTGCATGAAAAATTCCCTTGGTATCTCTAATTTTCTTGAAAAGATCTCTAGTTTTTCCCATCCCATTATATTCTTCTATGTCTTTACATTGATCACTGAGGAAGGCTTCCTTATCTCTCCTTGCTATTCTTTGGAACTCTGCATTCAAATGGGTTTATCTTTCCTTTTCTCCTTTGCCTTTCACTTCTCCACAGCTATTTGTAAGGCCTCGTCAGACAACCATTTTGCCTTTTTGCATTTTTTTTCTTGGGGATGGTTTTGATCACTGCCTCCTGTACAGTGTCACGAACCTCAGTCCATAGTTCATCAGGCACTCTGTCTATCAGACCGAATTCCTTGCATCTATGTGCCACTTACACTGTATAATTGTAAAGGATTTGATTTCAGTCATACCTGAATGGTCTAGTGGTTTTCCCTACTTTCTTCAATTTAAGTCTGAATTTGGCAATAAGGAGTTCATGATCTGAGCCACAGTCAGCTTTTGGTCTTGTTTTTGTTGACTGTATAGAGCTTCTCTATCTTTGGCTGCAAGGAATATAATCAATCTGATTTCGGTATTGACCATTTGGTGATATCCATGTGTAGAGTCTTCTCTAGTGTTGTTGGAAGAGGGTGTTTGCTATGACCAGTGCGTTCTCTTGGCAAAAAAAAAGCCTTTGTCGTGCTTCATTCTGTACTCCAAGGCCAAATTTGCCTGTTACTCCAGGTATTTCTTGACTTCCTACTTTTGCATTCTGGTCTCCTATAATGAAAAGGACATCTTTTTTGGGGTGTTAGTTCTAGAAGGTCTTGTAGGTCTTCATAGAACTGTTCAACTTCAGGTTCCTCAGCATTACTGGTTGTGGCATAGACTTGGATTACTGTGATATTGAATGGTTTGCCTTGGAAATGAACAGAGATCATTGTGTCATTTTTGAGATCCAAGTACTGCATTTTGGACTCTTTTTTTGACTGTGATGGTTACTCCATTTCTTCTAGGGGATTCTTGCCCACAGTAGTATATATAATGGTCATCTGAGTTAAATTCACTCTTTCTAGTCCATTTTAGTTTGCTGATTCCTAAAATGTTGATGTTCACTCTTGTCATTTCTTGTTTGACCACCTCCAATTTGCCTTGATTCGTGGACGTAACATTCCAGGTTCCTATGCAATATTGCTCTTTACAGCATCCGACTCTATTTCCATCACCAGTCACATCCAGAACTGAGTGGTGTTTTTGCTTTGACTCCATCTTTTCATTCTTTCTGGAGTTATTTCTCCACTGATCTCCAGTAGTGTTTTGGGCACCTACTGACCTGGTGAGTTCATCTTTCAGTGTCCTATCTTTTTGCCTTTTCACACTGTTCATGGGGTTCTCAAGGTAAGAATACTGAAGTGGTTTGCCATTCCCTTCTCCAGTGGACCACGTTTTGTCAGAACTCTCCACCATGACCCATTTGTCTTGGGTGGCCCTACACTGCATGGCTCGCAGTTTCATTGAGTTATACAAGGCTGTGGTTCATGTGATCAGATTGGTTAGTTTTTTGTGATTGTGGTTTTCCTTCTGTCTGCCCTCTGATGGAGAAGGATAAGAGGTTTATGGAGGCTTCCTGATGGGAGAGACTGACTGCAGGGGAAACTGGGTTTTGTTCAGATGGTCATTAATTCTCAGGTGAGAAATATTAACCTGAAAATTTTGCATGCTTTTTGTGTAAAATAAAAGCAGAATAATGCTTCCCCAGTCACATCCAGCTCTTAAAAACTTGTGAATATGTTACTTAATAAAAGGGATTTTGCAAATATGATTAAGGTTAAATACCTTGAGATGAGGAGAGAACCGATTATCCAGGTGGACTCAATTTAATCATGTGACTCATTAAAGAACCTTTCTCAGCTGTGGTCAGAGAGACATGACTGGAAGAAAGGTCGGAGAGCTTCAGCATGGCTGGTTTGGAGATGGAACAAGGGGGCCCCATGCCAAGGAAATATAGGCAGCCTTTAGAAGCTGAAAAAAGCCAGGAGATATCTTCTCAAACCTCCTGAGTGGAATGCGACTCTGCTAGCACCTTGATTTTAGTCCAGTGAGACCTGTGTTGGACTGCTGAGCAACAGAACAGTAAGGTAATTTACGTTTTAAGTCACTGAGTTTGTGGAAATTTATCATGACTGCTGTAGAAAACTAGTACTCCTTGCTCTGTGTTCGTAATTTGTTGAATAAAATGATTATTGAAATCTAAAGCTATGAAGGAACAAAAGGGATCTGGTAAGATGTCAAGTATTTAGTATGTCAAGTATCTTATGTATGGATTGGTACAATTCATTTGCTGTTAAATAACAGAACAAGTTCACTTAGGCCTTGGATCATGATTTTTTCCCCCCAGTGTTACTGTCATACTAGGAACATAGTAGGCATTCAGTAAAGATTGAAAGAAGTTTAAGTTATGCAGTCAAGCTCTGCATTGGCTCTAATTAGCAGTGGAGTTTGGAGGAAGTGACTTGAGGAAAATTAGGAACATAGGTGCTTATGTTAGATGTGAAAAGTGTCCACAAGCTTCTGACGAATCTCACAATTATAAGTCGGTTATGTTTGACAGTTGTCAAGGAATTGCTCAAGGCTTATTGGACTCAGACCCCAGGGTGTAACGAGTTCATCTGTGTCTTGATAAGCTATGGGTACTTGTGTTAGCCAAAAGCGATGGTGATGGGAAGTCTTAATCTTTCAGTGTTTTCCTTTGTAATTAGTTGAAAAAGGACAAGCCTCGATATATCGTACCATACGGCAAGAGATTTAAAATCAGAGTAAAGCTGTACAACAAAACTTTAAATCCTGCTTGAGCTATTTTTCCACTTTCCCTGGCTAGTAAGTTGGGAATATTCAGTCAAATATTTGTTGAATCTGCTTGTATTAAGCACTGAGGTTATAGGTGTAAACATACTTTGTGTTTCTGTTTTTGGGCTTCCCTGGTGGCTCAGCTGGTAAAGAATCTGCCTGCAATGTGGGAGACCTGGGTTTGATCCCTGGATTGGGTAGATCCCCTGGATAAGGGAAAGGCTACCCACTCCAGTATTCTGGCCTGGAGAATTCCTTGGGGTCACAAAGAGTCGGACACGGCTGGGCGACTTTGGCTTCACTTTATATGGGTGTAAAGAACTCTTGCTATCATAGTGCTTCTTGCCCCAGAGGGAAGATACAAATTACGTAGTTTCAAGTGCTGAGAAGAAGTACGGGATGCTGTTGGAGTGGATGATAACATACTCTAATCCAGGGAAAGATGTCATCTCTGAGGGCAAGCGGAGGAAACGGCTTCATGTTATATAATGTTGTATGTCACATATACCTCAAAAAAAGACGGCCATCTCTACAGGGGTAGTCGCCACAGGAATGGAGAGTAGATGGTCCAGAGATAATTTTTTTGAGAGATAAACTGGAAGCTATTTGGAGGTTGCATAGCTCAACTATAGCTCAGAAGGTTGCATAAGTGTCAGAGGGGGAGAGGGAAGTGGTTGGGGAAATAAAATAATCCTGCCAACAAGAAGACACTTTTTATCCACATAGAATAGAGAAAAAAGAAACAATTTATTATTGAGTAGAATTCACAGATTTGTAGGTGTGTAGAAGAACATGAAAGTGACTGTAAAGTTGGGACCAATGTCACAGTTTAAAGTAACGTCTCATCTCGTTGAGAAGTAAAAGGCTTCCCCCGTGACAGTCTTCTGCACATCTCATGAGCTAATCCTAGAGGTTTGTTTTCACACATCAAGGTGATTTGGCTGGTGACCTTGGTGTTCTCCACACTGTGAAAACTAGAGTCTGGGCATATTCCCTAGAGAGGTTTATCTTTGTTCTAAAAGAGTGTGTGCGGGCTAAGTCGCTTCAGTTGTGTCTGAATCTATGCGATGCTATGGACTGCAACATGCCAGTCCATGGAATTCTGTCATGGAATTTTCCAGGCAAGAATACTGGAGTGGGTTGCCTCTGCCCTCCTCCAGGGGATTTTCCCAATCCAGGGATGGAACCCATGACTCTTTGTCTCCTACATTGGCAGGTGTTTTCTTTACCACTAGTGCCAACTGGGAAGCCCCGAAGGTTAGAGAAGGAAGGATAAAATAGGTTTTTTTTTTTTGCCCTTCATAATTGGAGAAAATTATTTTCCACGCACTCAGTGGCCAATGGTGTCATTTACTGAAGTGAGTGGTTCTGGAGAACGAGCATATTTGGGGGTCACAGAGCCACACAAATAGTCTAATAGGAGTCTAATAGGAACTGCTGCGTTTGAAGTTCTTGTTAGACCTTACCCTGGAGGTGACAGGTACACCTTGAGTGCATTTGTGGTGTAGAAGAGTGATGTAGGCTGAGGATGTGGGTTTGGTGACTCCGAGCAGTCAGCTGGTATGTCAAATCTGGGAGTAGACTGGCTTGTTTAGGGAGATGGAAAGGGGTGGGGAAGGAAGAGAGAAGTCATGCCTTTGTTTGTAGAATAATGGAGTTGACATCAGTACGTGACCCTTGATAATTAGTACTGTCCCTTGATAATTAGTATAGTCATAGCCATGGTCAACATTGCATTTTTTGATTCCTTTTCCTAGGCAGTGTAGCTGAAAACTTGGGTCCCACACTCGGGTAGGGTAGACCGTTGCTTTCTGTACGTTGTACAGTCTGCTCCATCTCCCGTATCTTCCCTTGACTCCTTTCCTTGCACCTGTGCATCTTCTCTACCCTCTCCTTTTGGGTCGGTGTATCTTTACATGCTGTCTTGATCTCTGTCTCTCTCTGAACTTTTGCTTATGTGGAGATATTTCACATTGTTTCCACTTGTAACTTATTGATGTTTACATTCCCCCTCTCAGAGTCAGGTGTTCTTTTACTGGTTTATTTATTTGGTCTGGCATGTGCCAGCTTTTGAGGCAATAGCACAGATGGGATGCTTGCTTCTGAGTGTGGACAAGATGCAGAGAATGGCTGTGTGGCTCGAAGTGGAGGTGAAGGAAGAAATATCTTGCTGGGAAGAAATCCATGACAGTGGGGCCCACTGTCTCCAATTATTTCTTGAATTGATACACTTAATAATGATCTTAGTGAAACAGTTGCTATGCCTTGAAAAGGGAATTTTTTTTTTTGTACTTAAAATTGAAGGCAAATTGGAAAATGAAATTCAGGGGGAAAAAGACCCTTCCATTCATATTTGCAAAAAATATTTTGGTCTAGGTTAAAATAGAGACCATCTTTACTCTTATATTGTATTGGACAACTCAGCTTGCATGTTGGTTGAGATGGGGACAACTTTGCTAAGTCATGTATGGATAAATCCTACAGTTGTTGGGAAAGGCTGAGGTTCCTTACTCAGAAACACTTTGGCCTCCTGGAGGTTTGGCACATAGAAAAAGGACAGGTAGAAGTGGTGTTCAGGGACATCTTTTCATTTTATGAAGGGAAGTGGCTGTGAACTGAAGTATAAACACAAACAGGAGAGTGAACAGTGATGACTTGGACAAGGATTTTACCAACTGGCTGTGTGAAATATTTGGTAGACGAGCCATTTTACTGGGTTGATCTCAGGACAGTATTTCTGTTGTGAGAGTGTTGGTGAATAATTCCCCCTTCCCTAGAGGCAGGGGGAAGCAATCATAGGCTGTGAGCAGGCACTTGGGGCCTGTCGCTTTGCTGAAGTTCATCTTGGCCAGAACCACGGTGACTCCTTAGTTATGTCAGAGGTACTGAGTGTCTGCACTTTGACAAATGGAGGCCTGGGAGAACTGGGTAAGGGAGGGATGTTTGGAGTGATTCATTTCAAGTGATAGCTAAAGTAATGGGTTGCTGGAAAGATCCATCTGCCCCACATCACAAAGAATGGAACTATATATTGTTTTCAAAGTTTATTTTGAAGGAGGGTGGAGTTCTCAATGGAGGAGAGGGTAGTGGTGAGAAAATAAGGTTCTTTTTAAAAGAATATTTATGAAGCTTCAGGGAAGGGGCAGACTGGGCTTGCTGATTGATACCTGGGATATGTTTTTATTGTCTAGCAAAATATTGGATGCAGCTGTATGTAGAAGAGTTTCCCTTTGCCAGTGCAAGCGTTCCCGTCAAAAACCCGAGTCCATTACCCCTTGCCGTACAACTTGTTTGATGCAATAGTGAACACAGTTCCACCGCAGATTTAAGAACTATTTATGTGAATTTTATTTCCTTGTTTAGTCACTGAATCATAGTGTACTGTTGGCATGGTAAGGTTTGTAATTTGTTTTCCTGGGCGCAGAGTGCTTTTCTTCCGCTGAATGTTCACTTCTGCATACTTTTTTTAGTTAGGCATTATGTCATTACCAAGATATACAGTTATTTAATAATGATTTATTGTAGTCATTTATTCTACCAGCTGTGGCACATTTTCAGTGGAATTTGTACATCAGATTTATACAGAAATTTACCAGGACATGCATTTCACAGTTTAATAAAATATACTCCAAAATCTTTTTTTTTTTTTTGAAATGGGTAGTTTTATGCTGACACATTGGGTGGAAGTGTTACCTTAACAACCCTTGTTAGTGTTCAAACTCTGTCATGTCTATCCCACAACCAGCAAAAGAGGAATCTCTGAGGTCTGTTAGATACCCAGTTTTGGGCGGTCCGCTTTGCCTCCAGACCATTAATGTCATGTTATGTTTGACCTGGGATGTTCACATGTTATTAAAGGCCAGAGAAACATCCTGACACGAGGCTCTGTGCATTTCCATATGTTTTAATCACTATTAAAATATGCATCCAGAATCATTGCAGAGGGGATCTAGTAGATTAAGCGCATTGTGAGGCCTACGTGTCACATTTTCTCTCCCTTCTCAGAATTCACCGGCCACTAACCATGTGGAATACATTTAGCTTTGGCAGAACTACCAACTCACACTCCTCTCACAATTTCTTTGTTATGATACAGATACAAGTTATTACATTTTCCCTTTTCTTTCTTTTTTAAAAAATATTGTTGAGATTTTGTTTGTTTACTTTGTGGTACATATTGGTTTAGAGAAGGACAGAATTTAGAAAAGGAGAGTGTACAGATCCTTTATAACTCATAATTTTTTTTTGATCTGGCAGTTGGAGAGTCTGTCTTTGAAATGCCCGATTGCCAAGTAATTTGTAAAAGTGACTTCTTTTCTAAGACTGTCTGAGAATTTTAGTTCTGAGATGAGACTATGAATTCCCAGCTCCAGTCAGTGGGCAGTTTTGTCAGCAGCAGCATGGATCATCTCATTTGACTTACTACTTCCGCCCCAACACGTTGACTTCATCGATCAATTATTTTAATATTTGTGAAGACATTGTCTTAATGTGCCTTTAAGCTGAAGTTTACATGATACTTAATTGTATTTAAGGCAGTATACTTGGCCCTATCTAAGATGGAAAGCAAGTGTTTGAAAATATTGCAGCCTACTAAATTTTTGTAGTAGTTTGTATTTGTTTATCACGTTCAGGCACTAGTTAGGCAGAATATAACAACAAAGAAGAGTCAAAGCAACTTGTCATCTGAAATGTTGTCCCCCCTCGCTTTTTGGTCACATATGTGACAGGGTGAACAGTTTGTCATCTGATCTCTTTATTTCTTAACAGATATAGTTTAAAACTTGCTTAGAAATATCACACAACAGTTAATTATGTCATCAGATAGGAATTCAAGTCACAGTACATTAAAAAGAGATCTTTTAACCTCATCTAATGAAAATATTAAATGTAATAAAAACATGAACATAGTATTGAGCTCTGGAGTTCATCTTGAGTGAATTAATATTTCTAGAAAAATTGTTACAACTTTTTATGATACAGTTGTGTGCTATATGGACGAGTGACTCCATTGTATTTGGTATTTATTTTTATTTTGAGACAAAGAAATCTGTAATGCAAGAGAAACTGGGAGAGGTATTTTTAAAAAATATTTATTTGACTGCGTGGCATGCACGATATTCAGTCTTAGTTGCAGGATGTGGGATCTAGTTCCTGACCAGGGATTAAATGTGGGTCCCTTGCACTGGGGGGAGCTTGGAGTCTTAGCCACTGGACCACGAGGCAAGTCCCAAGAGGTCTTTTTGAAAGGGAACAGAGATGAACTTTTCTTGAGAGACTTCATTGCTGATCTCTTCCGTGTGGTGCGACATTTTCCTTAAAGGCACTTAGCACTTGTACAATAAAAAGATCGTCGAGAAAGACTGAGCTCTTTTACATTTTTTCATTCAGTACTCCAGTGCTCACAATATACTAGGTATCTTTACCAACTTTAAATTGCAAAAAGAAAGACAATTTTATGTAAGTTCCTAGTTCTGGATTTAGTTTTGACCTTATCAGTGTTTTCAGATTTTTATTCTGGGCTTACCTGAAAAACTTTTTAAATTGATACATTTGAACTTAAAAAGGAAGGCAGAGTTCAGGGACAACAAATTGGTTTCATCTTGTCGGTGGATTTTGACTGACTGGTGGTGAACGATTTAAGAGGCTGAGGTGGATCAGGAGGGGAAAAAAAAGTTCTTGCTCAGTTAGCAATGCCTTCCATAGCTGCTGAGGGAATAGTCAATGGAAACTTGACCTGGATTACTCTCCCTCGCAGAGAAACTCCCGGAAGTTACTATAATCCTTCATGCAGTCATCATGTGTTCATATCTTCAACCAAGTTTCTTAAAACAGGCCTGAATGCCAGGCAGCATGCCAAGCATGGTAAGAATAAGGAGGTGGAGCAGACATGAATTTACTTTCAATCCTTGATGGGCAGGAGATTTGATTGTTCATTAGTAAAAATGCAAAGTGTGGTAGGCAGCAGTTTTAGAGAGATGATGGTGGTCCAGTTCAGAGAGGTGGCATTCTAAGCAAGTTGTAAGGTAGGAGGATATTTAGTTGCAGAAATCTGGCAGATTCTAGAGCTAAGTTGTGTTTGGTGATTGGGTATGCCAAGCATTCTGGAGGGATGCCCATTTCTGTCGGACAGTGACGGCTGATCCCCTTGTCAAATGTATATATAAAACATTTTCCATGTGCTCAGTCACTTCAGTTGTGTCCGACTCTTTGTGCCTTCAGAGACCATAGCCCACCAGGCTCTTCTGTTCATGGGATTCTTCAGGAAAGAATACTGGAGTGGGTTGCCATGCCCTCCTCCAGGAGATCTTCCTGACTCAGGGATTGAACCTGCATCTCCTGCATTGCAGGTGGGTTCTTTACCTGCTGAGCCATTGTGGAAGCCCCATAACATTTCCACAGTGCAAGGCAAACACGCTGGAAGGTGCTGGAGGGCAGAGGATAGAAGGAGTCTTCCGTGTGAGTGATAAAGCCATTTCATGTTGGGTAAGATTTCAGCCAGGAATACATGGTAAAGAGTGGAGGATAAACATATTTTCAGTGTTTAGACTTTTTTGTGGAACTCTGGATTCAAATGGGTGTCTTTCCTTTTCTCCTTTGCCTTTCTCTTCTTTTCACAGCTATTTGTAAAGCCTTGTCAGATAACCATTTTGCCTCTTTGCATTTCTTTTTATTAGGGGTGGTCTTGATCACTGCCTCCTGTACAGTGTCACAAACCTCTGTCCATAGTTCTTCAGGCACTCTGTCTATCAGATCTAATCCCTTGAATCTGTTTGTCATTTCCACGGTATCATCGTAAAGGATTTGATTTAGGTCATACCTGAATGGTCTAGTGGTTTTCCTTACTTTCTTCAATTTAAGTCTGAATTTGGCAATAAGGAGTTCATGATCTGAGCCACAGTCAGCTCTTAGTCTTGTTTTGTTGACTGTATAGAGCTTCTCCATCTTTGGCTGCAAAGAATATAATCAATCTGATTTCGGTATTGACCATCTGGTGATGTCCATGTGTAGAGGCTTTTCTTGTGTTGTTGGAAGAGGGTGTTTTCTCTGGCCAGTGCATTCTCTTGGCCAAACTCTGTTAGCCTTTGACCTCTTTTGTTTTGTGTTCCAAGGCCAAAGTTGCCTTGTTACTCCAGGTATCTCTTGACTTCCTACTTATGCATTCCAGTCCCTATAATAAAGGCAAAGGAGAAAAGGAAAGATATACCCATTTGAATGCAGAGTTCCAAAGAATAGCAAGAATAAGAAAGCTTTCCTCAGAAATCAATGCAAAGAAATAGAGGAAAACAATAGAATGGGAAAGACTAGATATCTCTTCAAGAAAATTAGAGATACCAAGGGAACATTTCATGCAAAGATGGGCACAGTAAAGGGCAGAATTGGTGTGGACCTAACAGAAGCAGAAGATATTGAGAAGAGGTGTGCAAGAATACACAGAAGAACTGTACAGAAAAGATCTTCATGACCCAGAGAATCACGATGGTGTCATCACTCACCTAAGCCAGACATCCTGGAATGAGAAGTCAAGTGGACCTTAGGAAGCATCATTATGAATAAAGCTAGTGGAGGTGATGGAATTTCAGTTGAGCTATTTCAAATCCTAAAAGATAATGCTGTGAAAGTGCTGCACTGAATATGCCAGCAAATTGGGAAAACTCGGCAGTGGCCACAAGACTCAAAAAGGTCAGATTTCATTACAATCCCAAAGTAAGGCAGTGCCAAAGAATGTTCAGACTACTGCACAATTGCACTCATCTCACACACTAGCAAAATAGTGCTCAAAATTCTCCAAGCCAGGCTTCAATAGTATGTGAACTGTGAACTTCTACATGTTCACACTGGATTTAGAAAAGGCAGAGGAACCAGAGATCAAATTGCAACATCCATTGGATCTTCAAAAAAGCAAGAGAGTTCCAGAAAAACTGCTACTTCTGCTTTATTGACTATGCCAAAACCTTTGTATGGATGACAACAAACTGTGGAAAATTCTTAAAGAGATGGGAATACCAGACCACCGGACCTGCCTCCTGAGAAATCTGTATACAGGTCAAGAAGCAACAGTTAGAGCTGGACATGGAACAACAGACTGGTTCCAGATCTGGAAAGGAGTATGTCAAGGCTGTATATTGTCAACCTGTTTATTTAACTTATATGCAGAGTACATCATATGAAATGCCAGGCTGGATGAAACACAAGCTGGAATCAAGACTGCCAGGAGAAATACCCATAGCCTCAGATATGCAGATGACACCACACTTATGGCAGAAAGCAAAGAAGAACTGAAGATCCTCTTGATGAAAGTGAAAGAGGAGAGTGAAAAAGTTGGCTTAAAACTCAACATTCAGAAAACTAAGATCTTGGCATCTGGTCCCATTGCTTCATGGAAAATAGATGGGGAAACAATGGAAACAGTGAGAGACTTTTTCACTGCAGATGGTGACTGGAGCCGTGAAATGAAAAGTTATGACCAACCTAGACAGCATATTAAAAAGCATAGACATTACTTTGCCGACAAAGTTCTGTCCAGTCAAAGCTATGGTTTTAACAGTAGTCATTTATGGATGTGAGAGTTGGACTATAAAAAAAGCTGAGTGTTGAAGAATTGATGCTTTTGAACTATGGTGTTGGATAAGACTCTTGAGAGTCCCTTGGACAGCAAGGAGATCCAACCAGTCCATCCTAAAGGAAATCAGTCCTGAATATTCATCGGAAGGACTGATGCTGAAGCTGAAACTCCAATACTTTAATCACCTGATGTGAAGAACCGACTCATTGGAAGACACCCTGATGCTGGGAAAGATTGAAGGCAGGAGGAGAAGGGGATGACAGATGAAATGGTTGGATGGCATCACCAACACAATGGACATGAGTTTGAGTAGGCTCTGGAGGGAAGCCTTGTGTGCTGCAGTCCATGGGGTTGCAGGGAGTCAGACATGACTGAGTGACTGAACTGAACTGACAGTTTTATTCATGTCAGAGACTACCTTTTAGGTAGAAATATTTAACTCTCCACTACTTGTATTGATATCACATAGGTATAAAATATCAGATTTTATCTAATACATGCAATTGTTTTAGGAGGTTCCTCATCTACCATTTATCCTAACTCAGTTCAGTTCAGTCCCTAGAAATCTTTAAATTGTGTTTGACTCCTTTTATCTTGAAAGATAATATTCACTTGAGCATCAATTCTTACAGATCCTTTGAAAAATGAAACAACTTGAAATTGTTTCATTGTTTCTTATTTTTACCTACTGTCGGTTTTCCTGCCCCATGATGGACTTGTCCATTTTCTGTTAGTGTCTGGTATCTGTTAGTGTCTGTATAGCATCGTATTGAGTTGCCCGTGACGTGAACAGATGCAAACCCAACGAGCTTCCTTGCTCTTGGAGTTAACATTCTAAGGGGATGTTTGAACATGACACAAATCCCCTAATTGAATACTTCTGCCTCACACCTCTCTCTTTCTGGTACATCTTGCACACTGTCCATAGATGAAACACAGCTTCCATTCTTTAACTCTTCAGAAACATACAGTCTCAATTTCAAGGCCTCTACAGTTTGCCTGTATATTAACTGATTTCTTTTCTTACGCACATCCTACATCAACCTAAGGAGTGGTGCTTTCTTATAGTATTTTTATTTATGCCCCTCCACCCTTTGAAATGTTCTCTTTGTCTTTTGATATTCTCCTTAGCCCAAGAAACTCAAGCTATAGGTCTCTTTTTGACAAAATTTCTTTGTCTCCTGGAAGCACTGGAGCCAAGAACACAAGTCAGTATGGCTCTTCTGCTTTAGTTAAGAGAGAACAGTAAGTTCTATCTCCTATTTAACTGGTGTGTTTGTATTTCATCTTTCCAGTGACACTGTGAGTCAGGTGAAAGCAGAGGCCCTGGTCTGTAGTGTGCTCAACACTTTCCAAATATGAGCACAGTTAAGAACCAGGAAAAAAAGGTGCTTTTGAGCACCCTGAAAAGATGCAATAAAGCATCTAAGCTTAGATGTTCCCCTCACAGTGTCTCTTGCTAATTGCTATTACACAAATAGTGTAAGAAGTGAGAAAAAGTGTTCAGAAGCCTATTTGGAGAAAAAAGACTTCCCATCCCTCCTTAAAAGTAACTTGCTGTTAACCAGATTCTTAAAAGTATTTCCAGAAATAGTTTACTGCAAATACAGAAGTATTTATTACGCCCTCCCCAGGTTTTTACTTCTTTGCACTATATTTATGGTTTTTTTTCTTGCTCCTCACTCATGATATATTTGGAGGTGTTCCTTATCACTAGTCATCCCCCTTTATCTACGGGTATATATTTCAAGACCCCAGTGGATGCCTGAAACCCTGGATACTATGGGACCCTATGTATTCCTTGTTTTTTCCTGTACACACATACCTCTGATAAAATTTAATTGACAAATTAGACACAGTAAGAGATTGACAACAGTAACTAATAATAAATAATTACAGCAGTGTGCTATAACAAGTTATGTGAATAGAGTCTCTTTTTACTCTGAAAATATTGGATTTGCCAATAAGTTCGTTTGGGTTTTTCTATCAGAGGTAACAGAAAAACCCAACTGAACTTTTTGGCCAACCCAATATATATATATACAAATTTAATGCCTTTTCCATCTTAGCTAAGCCCGTGATGCCCTAGACCTTAATGGTAGTTTAAGAATGTGGTAGCAAAACTAGCTCAAATTTCTTTTTCCTTCTTCACAGTTTTACAGATAGAAGATTCATTCTTACCTTAGATCTTAGCAACCTCAGCATATGATATTTTTCCCTTATAAAGTCAAGAATTTTCACCTTTCTATGCCCAGAAAGCTTATTTAAAGCTTCTGTGGCATGTCTGAATTGCCAGCATCACCACTCTTATGTTTCGGGGCCCTCAGTGAGTAAAATCAGAACAACTTAAATATGAGCACACTGGTAGTGCAAGAGTCGCTGTGATAACTCAGGTGTTTACCAAGTAAAGTAAAGATGACTTAAACATGAGCACCCTGATACCGCGAGAGTCACTGAGATAACCCAGGTGGTTACTAAGTGACCAGTGGCCAGAATGCACTGGACGAAGGTGTGACTCACCTCCCAAACAGGACTGAACAGCCGGGCAAGAGATTTCATCATGCTCTTTAGAATGGTGAGCAGTTTAAAACTTATGAATTGTTTATTTCTGGAATTGTTCATTTAATGTTTTCTGACCATGGTTGACCGCGGGTCACTGAAACCTGGGAACATGAAAGGACAGAGTAGGGAGGACTGCTGCTTCTTCCAGTTTTATTTCATCTTAGCTGTTGCTTAATATTCCTTTGGTAAGGCGTCTAATAAAATCAAACTGCAAGTCCTGGAAGTAGGAAGGTGGCAGATATTAGAGGTACAGGTAATCGCAACTAACTACAAAAGGACAAATGATAGATTTTAAAATTTAAAAACTGAGCAGGAAAAAAACAATCAGTGCTCCTCTCACCCTTAGAAACCTTAAGAGTATCACTACATATTAATTTAATGTTTAAATGAAAATTTTTGATTATCAAGAAAGATGTGTCCTGTTTAAAAAAGTATACACTGAATATGTAGCATGCTTTCAAAGAATTCTTGTCTAAAATGGTAGAAACCAGAGAGGCAGTGCAGGATATGGAAATGAGCACATCTTTTGAAACTAGACCAACTTGGTTTTGAATCCCAACTTTGACACTTAATTTAAGACCTTGGCCAAGTGAGTCAACTTTCTTAGTTTCAGTTTCCTTACTGGTAAAATGAGAATAATAAGACCTATCTCATAGGACCTGTGAAGAACATATGAAAAAATACTTTATGCTTTCTACAGTACCTGGCACACAACAGGTGCTCAATAAATATAAAGTAATACCCCCCCAGATTCTTTGCCTATCAAGAACAATTAATTTCCTATGAGCTCTGGATGCTGAGATCTTACTGTAATTTTAACTTCTAGAAAACTTACTGAGGTTATAAAAGAACTTAATATTACAAAGCCTTGGACATACTAAGTACTCCAAACCTAGGCATAGATTTATTTTGTTCTGTAACTCTTAAGTGTTTGGTTTGGTTTTATTCATATTTATCACCAAAATCATCACATCTTTAGAATGAAGTACACATGTACCATGTAAAGATGCTCAACAGCCAAATGCCAGAATCTTAAGCAGTGATGTGTTTGTAAATGTTTCGCAGCTAGTTCATGGGGGTAGGGGAGCTCTGATCTGTCCCTTTTGCTGATGTGAATTTCCAGTGTAAAGTCAACTGGCTTGTGAAATTTGTAAAAGGTTAATGGTTAGTTCTCACAAGTCAACTGAGTGGCCTAGTATACTACTGGATTCTCAGTCCTCTTGACCTCTGCTTTAAACTTGATGTAAAAGTAGTTTGGGAAATGCAGGTCTTGAAAAACAGTTCAGCCTGCCTCCAGCTTATTTTGTTACTTTGCCTCAGTTTCCCTATTTGTATAGCAGAGCAATGGGAGTAGATCAGTTTTCTAAATGCCTTTTGTTGTGGTCTTATAATTTAGTATTAGGGCTTCTCAAGTGGCGCAGGGGTAAAGAATCCACCTATCAATGCAGGAGATGCAAGAGACACAGGTTCAACCCCTGGGTTGGGAAAATCATTCAGTTGTTTCCGACTCTTTGCGACCCCATGGACTATTCAGTGGATATATACATGGAATTCTCCAGGCCAGAATACTGGAGTGGGTAGCCTTTCCCTTCTCCAGCATATCTCCCCTCCCCAGGAATCAAACCCAGTGCTCCCGCATTGCCAGGTGTATTCTTTACCAGCTGAACCACCAGGAAAGCCCAAGAATACCGGAGTGGGTAGCCTATCTCTTTTCCAGCAGATCTTCCCAACTCAGGAATCGAGCTGGGGTCTCCTACATTGCAGGCAGATTCTTTATTAATTGAGCTATCAGGATGCCTATCTGAGAGCACGGACTAAAAGGAGTGGCTTCTGCTCCACCTGGGTGGACTTTTGTCGTGAAGGAACACAGATTTCTATTGACCACTCTGTCTTTAGTTCCTTGTTACTTGCCCTGTTCCCCAAAGCTGGGAATCATAGTTTTCATTTAAAATTTCTTGATTTTTTAAAGCATATTGACTATGAATTAAACATACTTGCACACCCATACACACTCATGAAGGGAGCCAAGCAAAACAAACTTGGCCGGAGGGCTTCTGGTTAGGAATCTCTTTTCAGACGTATATATGCAGCACCTAATATTTATTGAGTATTTATGTGCTAGGCAGTCAGCTAAACCTTTGGCACTAATCAAAATGCTTAATATTCACAGCACTTTGGTGAGCTGGTATTATTTCCTTTTTATAGATGAGGAATTTTGGCTTCGGAAAACTAGTACGTAACTTGCCAAGGTCACGTGATTAGTAAAAGGTTCCATAGGTATTCACATCTATGTAATCTGACTGCAGAACCACTTGGGCACAACTCATTGTGGATATCTCTGACAAGCTTTTAAGCACACATAGAACACAGAGAGCTGAGTATAAAGGGTGGATCATGACTGTTATCTAATATTAGCTCATTTGTATGTCCTGATACAGTTGGTGTGGATGCCCTGCTTGATGTGATAGAGCCCTAGAATGCTGTCTGCTTTCACACTTTATCCGATTTTCCTGATAGAGCTCAGTGAGGCCAGCATCAAAATTTCACAGAGAGTTTCTATTTCTTTTTTGTCACAAACTAGACATGGAGAGCTCTGGGGCAAGGACAGTGTCTTTGCCCAAGGGCAAAAGTTCCTTCCCTTTTTTGCCTTATTTAAGCCCCACCCATGGAAATGCTCCAAGCCCTGAGTGATGATCACTTCCTCTGGGCAAGGGTATGAAGAATAAAAGTAAATGTAGCAGGAGGAGTAAATCCCAAAAGACAGAGATAAGTACTTGAGGTCAGAGACTGCATCTTTTATAGTTTATCTACACACCAAGCTCATTAATATGAATAATCATCTTAGCTGTAGTGGTTGTAGTAGCAAAAGCAATGTCAGAAATTAGTCTTGTCTTACATTTTTACATCAGCTCTTTCATTATTTCTAGGACTCAGGGTGGTCTCTGAGAAAGTGAAGGTCTCTTCCATGTTTCTCCTTTATTTCCACTTACTTTTCCTACCCATGTTAAATATTTTTCAATCTTAAAAATGCCAGCTTATGAGGGTGAAGGACTTCCCAGGTGTCTCAATGGTAACGGATTCACTTGCAATGCAGGAGATGCGGGTTCGATTCCTGCATCAGGAAGGAAAGGCAACCCGCTTAAGTATTCTTGGCTGGGAAATCCCATGGACAAAGAAGCTTGGTGGCCTAGAGTCCATGGGGTCTCAAGAGAGTTGGACACAGCTTAGCAACTAAAACAACAACAACAAAAAAACATGGGGATAAAACTTTAAGAAGAAAGACCAAAACTTGTGTGTAGACATCCCTATATTTATCCATTTGGACTTTTCCCTTGGGATATTTTGGAACACCATTAGACACTGTAAACCTCTTGATGGTTTATTCGTTTGGTATGGAAGGGGAGAGAGAAAAAAGAGCCAGTCCCCCTGGCTATATTCTTCTCAATACTCTATATCTATCATGTGAATGGAAAGAACCCAAGAATCTTCATTTTCAGCACTGTATCTTAGCCTCTGGCTCCTGGAGAAAACCAGTGTGGTTCAGATGTGGGATGGGAAGAGTGGTTTGCATTGGCATCGGCCTTGCGGGTGCTTTGGGGCTGGAGCACACTCGGCTGTGGGTTACAGATGCTTGCTTTCCAGTATTAATGTGGCCAGCATGTGAAACCATGGCATCCGCAATGCTACACAAAGGTCCACGCCTCTGATAGTTTGGGAAATAACTCCCAGCTGAAGAAATTCCTTCTTGAAGGGCTGAAATACATTCTTGAACATAAGGTCATTTTCCTTCAGAGGGGTGGAACCTGGAAAGAGAGGCTTGATGACATTGGGTGGCTACAGTCTCGGGACCTTGAACTGAAAATTGGGGAAAAAAAAAAAAGTGCCACTCTTAAGCCTGAGATTTGTGAGTCCCAAATTCTATGCTGTGCATGTAGCAGAGAGCTTGGTACATGCAAGCCATTGGATGGTTTCTTTGGAGATGCCCGATGGAAAGCTTGAGTGGTGGTTGTGAGTGGTGGCTGTCATTGGGTCTGACTCAGGGTGAAATGTTCCCACCAATTTTAATTTCTCTGAGTTGTCACCAAGGTTGGTAGGACCAGAGAAGACTAGATGGAAAAGAAAGAAGACGAGCATAGCGTTGGGTGGTGCTCTTTTTTGTAAGTTCATTGACCAAGACAGTTTTCAGGTCCCAGAAATATGTGTCCCGTCTCACGCATGTGGCCTGTGCTTCTCAAAGGGCGCATGAGATGGCTGAAAGCTCCCATGCCCCCTTCAGGGAGTGGGTTGGTCTTTTTCATTCAGGTGCAATTTCCAATGAAATAGTAGCTTATAAGTATTCAGAAGTTAGCTTATTGACTCTTCTTGCACTTCTGAGCACCTAATAAATAATTTATTAGTCTGATGGATATGTGGCTACCAGCTATGGGGCATGAAATATGCACTGTTTGTCTAATACACTGTAGGGAGACCTGTTTATAAAGTATTTAGTATTGGTTTTATAATGCACCGTTGACAACAGGAGACCACGAAGCTCAAAGATCAATCTCATTTTGGCCCGCAGTATTAATGCTGCTTTATAAAGCTCTATGACAGGTTGCTTAGACAGTGGTCCCCGCAGAAAGGACTAGGTTAGGAGGGCGGGTTGGAGTGGCTGCCAGCGCAGCGGATGAATGTCTTTGTCCAGGTCCCTGAGGTGACCGTTGGGCGGTGGCACAGGTTGGCCAGGTAACTCAGCATTTCCCTCTTCTCTAGAGGGATTCTGTTCTGTGTGCCTGGAGGTGGCGCAGAGAGCTGGGGGGCTTTGGCCCGTGGTTGCAGCTCTGAATGCCGATCGCAGGAAGGGGTGAGTCTGTGCTCCCCTCAGCCTCCTCTTGTGTTTGCTAGTCAAGTGACATTATTCCACATCTTCCAGTCCTTTGTTCAGGTCACAGATGTGACGCAGCGTCGTGTTTTTAGGAACATATTTTTAGTGGAGTTTACTTGATTTACAATGTTGTGTTAATTTCCGCTGTAACAACAAAGTGAATCTGTTGATAACAATATGCACATATCCGCTCTTTCTCAGTTTCTTTTCCCTTATAGCTCGTTACAGAGTTCCGAGTAGAGTTCCCTGTGCTACACTGTAGGTCCTTAGTAGTTAATCTGCTTTATACACAGCAGTGTGTATATGTCAATCCCAGTCTTCCAGTTTGTCTCTCCCCTTCCTTATCCCTTAGTAACCTTACGTTTATTTTCTACATGTGTTTCTCTTTTCTGATTTGTAAGTAAGTTCATTTGTACCCTTTTTTAGATTCTGTGTTTAAGTGATATATGATATTTGCCTTTCTGTGACTTCACTCAGTCTGGCAATCTGTAGGTCCATCCATGTTGCAGCAAAAGGCATTATTTCCTTCCTTTTTATGGCTGAGTAATATTCCATTGTATATATGTACCATATCTTCTTTATCCATTCCTCTGTTGATGGATATTTAGGTTGCTTGCATGTCCTGGCTATTGTGGACAGTGCTGCAGTGAACATTGGAGTGCATGTATCTTTTGTTGGTGGGAATGTAGACTGGTACAGCTGCTATGGAGAACAGCATGGAGATTCCATAAACTAAAAACAGAGCTGCCATATGACTCAGGAATCCCACTCCTGGGCATATATCCAGAGAAAGCATAACATTTTTTGATTTTTGTTTGCTTTGGGGAGTTTCATTAGCTAGTTCATAAGTGTTTAAAAAACCCTACCTGGTAAACACTTAGAATTGGAGACATCTAAATAGAAGTTAAATAATTTTATCCAAATCTTGATAAGAACTGAATCCTATAAGAATGCTATAAGGCAAAGAGGTAGGTGTATTATCGCAAGTTAGTGTGTACGTTTGGAACAAGGCATTTTTCAGTTTTGTATTAAGATCGCCTTGCTGGTTCTAAGCATTTCACTTCCCAGGTGGGAAATGGGAGCTATATTTCTTAAACCCAGTCTGCTTGCTTGTAACTTGTCACAGTTTTGAAGGAAACAGGCTGAGTCTTTTGTGCAGTTTGCCGTTGCTTTTATCCTTTCTTCACCGATTCAGAGTTTCATGTTACCCTCTCCTCTCCCCTCTCTGGGCAGCCCTTGATGTCTTCCTGTCCCATCTCTCTCAGCTGGTGCCCTCATCTTTTCTGAGATGATCATATCCTTTGTGTAGCTATCATTTACTGGGCATTTACTATGTGTTAGCACTGTGGTGGGCCCTGGCTTACCAACAATAGATAAAACTCTTACTTTCAACCACTATACAGTTTAGTGGGGGAGATGGATAGTAAAAATTAGCTTTTTACATGACCACTTTTGATACGTGTGTGTATATATATGTTAGTGTGTATTTTTTTTTTCCACCACGGAATTTTTTTCTCTTACTTTTTGGTTTCTGAAAAAAAAAATTTATTTTCTCCTCCTTTTTAAAAAAATACTTATTTATTTGGCCATGCCAGATCTTAGTTGCTATATGTGGGATTTTTAGCTGTGGCATGTGAACTCTTAGTTGTTGCAAGTGTGATCTAGTTCCCTGACCAGAGAGTGAACCCCGGCCCCCTGCACTGGGGCTGAGGCATCTCATCCATTGGATCACCAGGGAAGTCTAGGGGTACCCTACTCATTTGTGCTCTTGATCACATGCTCTCCTAAAACCCTTTTTATATCATTTTCCCTCTGGCTTAGATCTTCAGTATCCTTTTTTCCCCTGGTTTCATCCCCTTTGCCTGTAATAGACTCTTTTCTTCCCCCTCTAGTGAAAAACAAACCATCTACACATGAACACAACTAACTTCTCCCAAGCCCTGCGGACTCTCAGACCACTTTCTCTTACTTTACTTGCTTTCTTTGCAAAATTTCTCCACGGAATAGTTTCTGTTTTCTACTTCTTTCCAGTCTAGATTACATACATAATTTCTATACCTATTTGCCCATGAAGACATCTCTCTTACAAGACAGAATATAACATATTGCAACCACAAATATATATGAGGACTGGTATGATGAACACCCATTTTCTTAAGCTTAAGAACTAATAATGTACAAAGACATCTCAGCCCCTGGTTACCATCCTAATTACATCGTGTGTGTGTGCTCAGTTGCTTTGTTGTGTCCAACTCTGTGTGACCCTATGGACTGCAGCCCGCCAGGCTCCTCTGTCCCTGGATTCTCCAGACAAGAATACTGGATTGGGTTGCCATTTCCTTCTCTAGGGCATCTTCCCAACCCAGGGATTGAGTCCACATCTCTTATGTCTATCTGCATTGGCAGGCCGGTTCCTTACCACCAACACCACTTGGGAAGCCCTATAATTACATTGTACCCACTGCCATTTCCTAAGTTCAAGACCTGCCCTCCTAGACTAAAGTGGGATTCTGACTTTGGTATTTATCATTCCTATGTACTTTGTTTTGCTCTTACTACATTTACTACTACTTATTACTATACTTGGGCTTCTCTAGTGGCTCAGACGGTAAAGCATCTGTCTGCAATGCAGGAGACCCGGGTTCGATCCCTGGGTTGGGAAGATCCCCTGGAGAAGGAAATGGCAACCCACTCCAGTATTCTTGCCTGGAAAATCCCATGGACCGTGGAGCCTGGTGGGCTACCGTCCATGGGGTTGCAAAGAGTCGGACACGACTGAGTGACTTCACTTTCATTACTATTCTTGGCTTTACTGTACTCTAAAGGAAGTAGCGTGGTTTCTTAGAATATTTAAATCTCTCCGAATGCTGACTTCTCTTGCCATTGAGAATATAGAACAATCACAGTACCCCTGTTGATGTTGTTCCTTCTGTCTTCTCCCACAATAGCCATCCCACAATAAGCATCTTCTCCCACAATAAACATCCCAAGATGCTTACCTTGGCCACTTTCTTTTACCTTTTGTGTCACTTCTCTGTTGATGCCTCTCAGATCCGATAAGTATGATGTCAACCTATTTTCTGAATGTTTCTAATTGCCTAGACACCAGATGATCAACTGTTTTCTCAAACTGAGCTTACTGTATATTCCCACCAACTTGTTCACTCCCACGTCTGTTGAGAGTGCTACTGTTTTCCCGTGCTCAGAATTTCAGAGTTTTGTGTCATCTTTGACTCTTTTCCTTTGTTACACACATTATCATTCTTGTCCCCTGGATTTTTACCTCCATGTTGTATCTTGCTGTTTTTTCTCCAGGCTTATTACCTGTAGCCTTTTTACCCAGATTGTTATAGTAGCTTCCTAATTGATGTCTCCACTTCTGTCTTTTCACACTTCAGTCCGTCTGTCTGTCATGCTATTGCCGGTTAAATCTTCTTCCAGTATAGTAATGATCACACTGTGCTGCTGGTGAGATGCCTTCAGCATCTTTACTGTTGATGGACAACAGGATAAATGGCATCTCTTCCTAGTGGTGTAGGCTTCCCATGTAGCTGAGTGGTAAAGAATCTGCCTGCCAATGCAGGAGATATGGGTTCGATCCCTGGATTGGGAGGATCCCCTGGAGAAGGAAATGGCAACCCACTCCAGTATTCTTGCCTGGATAACCCCCTGGACAGAGGAGCCTGGTGGGCTACAGTCTGTGGGGTCCCAAAGAGTCAGACATGACTGAGTGACTGGGCATGCTCGGCCTCGTGGCATACCAGACCCTTTTCAGTATAATAGTTTCCATTGACCAGTCCACCCCTTTCACACTTCATCATTCTACACAGATCCCACCTTACTTTCCAGTTCAGCTGGACCACTTTTTTAGGAGTACTATCAATTAAGTTCCAGTGCAAATGCTGCCTCTGTTTGGAAACTTCCTCCTCCCACACCAGCTAGAAGGAATCTCCTTGTCTTAAGTCCTATACACTTCGGCCACTATCTCTCTTAACATGTTCTGTGTTTTGTTAAGGTTGCTTAGCCAGATAAGCATGCTGGCTTATCTCCTGTACTAGATTATAAACTTCTCATGAGTAGGGTCTGTGTCTTAACTTTCATGTTCCCCAAACCTTATATTTGGCAAGTAGGGCTTTGATCAGTATTCCCTAACAGTGGCTAAAAATACTTAGCTGAAAATGTTTGTCTTTATAACATGTGGAAGAAAAGGGAGCTATAAACCTAGCCAGTCAGGGCAAAAGAAGTATATGCCTTATCAGTTAGCAAATTATTCAGTTTTTCCCAATGAGTTACTTCTGTTCTCTCCAGGATTTGTTTATTTGATGGCTGGACGCTGTCAGCCTTGAAGACTTTTAACTCTTCAAATGTGTTTAGGTGGTTAGAGGAGTGTATTTGCAGTTTTGTTCAATATGTTTTCATGTACTCAGTGTCTCCAAATAATACTGCCTGTAGAGTATGTGTAATTTTCTCCCCAACCTCTCAATAGGCACGCTCAGTGTCCACTCCAAATAGCCATAATTATAAGTCAGAGGACAGGCTCAACGAGCAAGGTGGGCAAACATGTTTCAGGGTCCCCTGTTGTGGGGTTGATGCTTCTCAAGTTGAGGTGTGTTTAAGCCTCTTGGATACACTCCCATTCCTGCATCACCTAGCTAAGTTAACTCACAAGTATTCTGCCTCCCTCCCTTTTACTGGCTTTCACAGTCATACTTATTTTGTGAAACTAAGGTATTTACTTTATGGTCACACTTCTTATCTTTAAAAAAAATCATTGTTAGCAGTACATTTAGTGGCTGTTACATGAATGATTTTTGAATGTGATAAAGTATCTCCCTTCTTTGACCTCTTCCCTTTTCTCTCCTACTCCCCCCTTATTATTATTATTATTTTTCTCCTTTCTTTCCTTTCTTTTACATAGTTCTCGTTTATTGTCTTCACCATTTTCAGTAGTAGTACCATTTACCTGGGAAGCCCCAATGTCCTGTCTCTCCATCTAATTGGTGGTTCTGAGTATGATCACTTTGTAAAAATTCACCAACTTATATACCCATATGATTTGTACACTTTTCTGTACAGGTAGTATCCTTCAGGTCTGACAGTTGACTACTGCTACTGTGAATGGCAATAGTCAGACAAAGAGTCAGACAGTCGTCCCAAAGTAGTCCCAGAGAGTCAGACAGGACTGAAGCAGCTTGGCATGCATGCGTGCCCAGGACATTACCTGGACCAGGAGGCTTTCCTTGTGCCTCTTACTGACACCGCTGATAGTGCTTAGTCGCTTCAGCGGTGTCCAACTCCACGCGATCCTATGGACTGCAGCCCACCGGGCTCCTCGGTCTATGGGGTTCTCTAGGCAGGAGTACTAGAGTGGGTTGCCATGCCCTCCTCCAGGGGTTCTTTCTGACCCAGGGATCAAATCCACGTCTCCTGCATTGCAGGCAGATTCTTCACTGCTGAGCCGCCAAGGGAAGCCCCTCCTTATAAACACTACCCCTCACCAAATGTCATATCACTTTTTCAGAACTTAGTTAACCATTAATTGTTTCTGTTTTTAATATGCTGTTAATGAGTTTCTAGCCTCAAGTTCCTTAATTTTGAAGAAAATCTTCACGTGCATTCATATTTGCTTTGTTTTAACATGTCTTCATTTAAATATGTACATATATGATAGAGCTGCTGTTTTTTTCTGAAATTTATGAAACTTCAAGTATTTTTACTTTTTACACTATTTTAGGTTTGTGAATTTCATATAAGGGGATACCTTCAGCATAGTTGCTTTATTCTGTGACAGCTCTGAAAGCAAGAATTGGGTTAACTGGGTGTCTGTCAATCTCAATGTTCTTTCAGGACAGTAATTTGAATTATTATTATGATAACTTCACTGGGGCTGCAAGTTTCTCAGGTCTTGGGACTTTAGAAGGAAGTAAATAGAGAAATTAGCACTATCTTTACAGCTCTTCATGGTCATACAAAAATAATTGCCTGCTGTATGCTCGTTTAAGGAAACATGTTACGTGTCATTTTCCTCTAGACTTTCTCATAAAACATGAACTTCAGGTTATGGTAGAAAGAAGCCACTGTCACTATCTGTAGCTGAAAAAAGATGAATAAAGTTATTTTTCTGTCTTTAAGTCCAAGTAGGGTAGGTAACATTTTTTTCCCCACCCCCCCTTGGAGGCTGAGATTCATGTTACCTCAGATGCTTTTGCATCTGCAAATAGCCTGATTCTAAGGATTCATCATTCCCCTAACATTTTATAAACTACCTCATCCACCACACCCTGTCCAAGTTCTCTTTATTTTTATTTTTTTATAGTGTATCAAGGGATTATGGCATTTGGACATGTCCCTGAAAACACATCCTTGATGTGTTTCTCTGAAATCGAGCCCCTGATTAGGCTGTCAGCAGATGCTGTATCACATGGATTGTGCCAATTGGTTCTGAGACAAGTGTCAACCAGAATGGTTTCTCCCTTTCGCCAGGGAAAGATGAGGTGCTTAGGTAGCATTTGCTTATGGGAGATGTGCCTGCCACTGCTGAAAGTTACTTAAATCTCTGCCCTGTTCAAACTTCATTTTAGGAGGCTTTCTTCCCCATAGTCTGAGATCACATAGTGCTGCTTTTTCGGTGTACAAGCTTCTCCCTCAGTGTAAGTGATCAATTTTGGGCAGTCAACAGTTACTGTCATTTTTTGGTCATGTGCTCTAATGTGATATTCCTGTGAATAAACACCAGAGCGTGATTTAGTACCCATGCAGCTTTGGCAAAAACCAGGCTCACCAAACCCCAAAGGCATGCCTGCCTTTCTCATCCCGAGATCTTCACCGGCTCTCCTGGCTGAGGTTTCTATACATTGAAATGCCCAGCCCAGGCTGCCAGAGCCATCTGGTGTTGGTGTAGTTGTAAATAGGACATAACATGTACAATTTTAACACAGACTTGTAGAGCAGAGAGGGGCCAATGATTGAGACTGGCAATCCAAGGGGACAGACCATTTTTTTTCTCTTCATTTGAATCTGTAAAGATCTTGAACTGCATTTTGAATTAGTTAATCCATGAACTGTTAACCCAAATTTATGTCCCAAGTTTTTAGAGAATAAATAATAAGATTGTTGTCTCCAAAGAGAAAAATTTATTGAAGAATACAGGTGCATAGTTCAGTACATTCATAAGGAGCAGACACAGGGTTAGATTCAGTAGTTGGCAGACATTCTTCATCATTTAAATCTAGATTTAAACGCAACTGCATTCAAGTTTACCTCGATCGTCCAGTAAATTGATACACAAATGAGAATCTGAAAAAAGTTTTCTGATTTCCTCAAAATTTAAATGCAGAAATCCAGGGCTTCCCTTGTGGCTCAGCTGGTAAAGAATCCACCTGCAATGCGGGAGACCTGGGTTCAATCCCTGGGTTGGGAATATCCCTTGGAGAAGGGAAAGGCTACCCACTCCAGTATTCTGGCCTGGAGAATTCCATGGACTGTATATAGTCCATGAGGTCGCAAAGAGTCGGACACAACTGAGTGACTTATTAAAAAAAAAAAGAAATCCCACTAGTAGAATCCAAAATTTTTCTTTATGATCATCAGACTTCTGTAGAGCCCTTGGCTGTTGAAAGAGAGGTACTTCGACTCTTACAAGGCTGGTAATGGGAGGATATTAGGAGCCAGTGGGGACTGGGAGATGCAGGTGTGACAGGTGAATCTTATTTGTGAAGATGGGCCTCTTTAAGTGTAGTGAAGTGAAGTCACTCTCGTGTCTGACTCTTTGTGACCCCACGGGCTGTAGCCTACCAGGCTCCTCTGTCTATGGGATTTTCCAGGAGATGTGTTCATATCCAAACTCCCGGTGGTTCACATAGTAAAGGATCTGCCTGCAGTGCAGGAGACCCAGGTTTGATCCTTGGGTTGGGAAGATCCCTTGGAGAAGGGAATGGCAACCCACTCCAGTCTCCTTGCCTGGAGATTTGCATGGACAGAAGAGCCTATCAGGGTACAGCCTATGGGTTCGCAGAGAGTCAGACACGACTGAGCAACTAACATACCTTATGAGCTCCTTTTTAATCTTCTTCCTTCCTTCCTTTCTCCTGTAACATGCAGGCAGAGTAATAGTTCATCTTTTCTGTGTGCTTTATTTTTTAGAGGGGGGTGAATTTTCACTGTCCTCCCATCAAATGACCTATGTGACTCAAGGGAAAACAGGCAGCTTAGATTATGATATAATTATTCACAAAGGGAAAACCTCAGTGGAAATTATTGTTTTTACGTTTTCTCTATTCTTGATAGTGAATCAAAAAAATTTTCCCCTTAGCCTCACATAGAAAATGAAATTTTACACAATAAGGTAGGGATGGCAGGTCTCACAGGGGAAAAAGGTTGCTGTCAACTTTTTTCCTCCGGAATATGGAAATTTGGGTGGATTATCTGTTCAGAGGAGGTTTCCTTTATTAATTCTTTTTCCTTTTTTTCACTTAAGACATCTGTTAACATTTCACACAGCCCAACAGATGTTGCAAAGCAAGTCCCATACTTTGTTCTCAGGAAAAATGACATTTCCTCAATTGGTTACCCCCACCTCTGTGACTGGGCCCAGCCTGCTGCTTCTGCATAATTTGCATATATTAAGTTATATACGTTAATGCTATACGAATTTGTAGCTTCAGCATTCTTTTTATACTCTGAAGTCTGATTTGATTAGAAACTAGTTTATACGTTGAGGGTTGAGAGGTCATAACATTTAAAAAATCTCCTTTGAGAACAGCAGCCTAATTCTGCAGATAGGTTTGGATAGCCAATTACTTAAGAATTTTTTTTCTCTATAAAATAAGTGAAGTACAAAAGCTTGAGTTGTTTTGCCACGAGGAAGTGCTGATTGTCATGCGATGTGGAGCATCATTTTTATTATTTTGGCAAGAACAGGACAGTTTTGTCTTGACAAGCCATTAGATGAATACCAGCGTGTGTCACATGAAAAACCACTGATCTTTAACCCAGCTCTGTACTTAACCAAGCCTTGAAAATGAATAGTGCATAAAAGAAGAGCAAAGGCCAGTTTACTGTCATTACAGATTACAGAATCTGTTAACAGCTGCTGAACTGAACCCAGGGAATTACAGGTATTGTTCCGTGAACCAGCGGAAGTCCTAGAGATGCTTGTTAAACTGTGTCTATAAACCGTACATTTATTTGATATTTGCCTAGGATTTACATTGCTGGAAACATAGCTGAAAAAAGGAAAATCCTTGAGTACTTTCTCTGTGTACTAAATGCATGCCTTTATCACAAAACCACATATATTTACATAGAACTGTCTCAGTGATACTTCCTTACCTCACTTATGGAACTTATTTTAAGAAAGCAATGTGTTTTCAAAGAAATTAATAATGAATGTTAAAAAGAAAAACAGTATCCCCCACTGCCCCCCAAAAAAATCACACATACAAACATACAAAACAAAATCCTTAGCTCATTTGTTTCCTCAAGGTGTTCATTGTGGCTAATATTTGTACCAACATGTGATTTTTTTTTTTTAATGGAGGGAAAAATCTAACCCATCTCAATACCCAAATATTGAAAAGATCAGTAACATTTAAAATAGTCGGTTGTGGGAATTATTGCTTACAGAGCTAACAAGAAAGAACACACTTTCTAACTCTGCTGGTGGAATTGCATTGTGCCTCCCTGTAGTCTTGTTATCCCACACTAACTGAAATGCAAATTCTTTGTAACTAATTGGATCTCATTGAGGGTACATGCACAGTATGTAGTTATATGCAAAAAGGTTTTAAAAACTAAAATTTCTTCGTAATTACAACTTTTGATTACTATCTGAAACATTGGTATCTATAGTATAGGTTTAGAATATACATATATATTTAACTTTTTTATAGATTACTCAAAAACATGAGCTATGAGATGCTTGGTAAATACCAGCTCAGAAGTTAGGGGGCAAATGTTTGTTTACAGGAATCTATAAGTTGGATTTTATTAAAGTCTTGTGAGAACGAAGATTTTTTTTTTTTTTGAAGTTTAGGATTTAGTATCTTAGAGCCAATACACTGAAGTCATGCTTATAGTATAATCCTTTTGTTGGAATATTTTAAATGTGTAAACATCATAAACATAAGAAATCACTTCCAAAAGCTATTGTCTTTTTGTTTTTCTTTAGTTCTCCGGTTTACTTTAATATTGTAAACTGCATCTGAGTTTCTTACTTTTGCGTAAGTGTATTTCTGCTGCATGTTGTGATGAGGTGGATGTATTCACATTCTCACAATGTCTTTACTAACTTGGGTGCCATTTAGACCTAATTGGTGTATTTCTTCCCATGGTTTGTCTCTCACTCTCACTAAGAGTGGGAAAGCCAACATACAGCCTTTAGTATTTGCGAGTCTTTCAGTGGAAATACATGGATCAGGACAGCAGAAAACTGTGGAAGTGATGCCTGCCTCTACTCCCCTAGTTTTAAGTAATTTTAGTACAAATGATTCTAGACAGTTATTTTACAATCTGCAAATTATATAGCCAGTAGACAAACTCACAAGTCATGTTTGTGCCTTGTGGGTGTATATTTTTTGTACCTGTGTCCTTATAGGTGTCTTGCTTGCTAGACAAAAGATTATCCCAGAATTGAGGACTCTGCATGCTGTGTTTCTATGTGGAAGTAAGTGGCAAGTTCAAATCAAGCATTTTGGAGGTTTCTAGAGGAGTCAAAATTTGTATTTTGAGGACTCGATTTAAAAATGATGGTTCGAAACTTAAAATCTGCAAAGCACAGTATGTGTTTATGCCTGAGGTTTTTGTTTTCGTTTACCTGTTCACTCACTTCTTGGTAAGTCAGGGTTAATTGTTACCTCTTATCGTATGAAAGCTTGTCTTCTTTGTAGACTGTTCTTATAAACAAGTTAAAATTTTGTTTGATCAAATCCATTTAGCAGGTGCAGAATTGCATGATAGATTTTTAGTAAAAAAAAAAAAAAATCTTAGATAACCTGGTGCTTTTGAGGCATTTGCCTTGGCAGTTACATGCCAGGTACTAGTAATTTACACTATACACTTGTTTCATCCAGGGCAACCCAAGCTTTGCCCTCTGAGAGAGCTCAGCTTGCCTAGGCTGGGTAGCATTTTGTCAGCCGGGCAGACCAGATTTGGATGTATTAGCTAGTCAGCCTAATAACCCTGTACAGACTGTATTGATTTTCTAGGAGAGAGTTTATGAACTAAATAAACTTGGGGTTGGTGTCTTAATAAACTGCTTCTTTCAGTCTGTCACATTTAGTTACAGAGCTGTGCAGTTTAGGGGGAAAAAAGGCTAATTCTGTTACAGATTGTTCACAGCAGGGTCTCCAAATTAGCCCTTTGTTTTGTAATGCCACCTTGCTTGGGCTCGCTTTGAGCACATTTCTCAGTTTTGCCCTAATGAGTTGCAACACTGATAATGTGGCTGATGATCTTTCATTGATTTCACTATCACTTGCTTGTCTGGTAATTGATCCGTTGCTGAGCCTCTAGTTAATTATATCGGCTTTGACATGGCCCGGTCCACGGGGAATTTCAAGTCTTGCAGAATAACAGTTTTAATAAAAGAGTCTATTACTGCAGGTGCTTGCTGCTGCATGCCAGTTGATTTTTGTGTTGTGTGTGTGTGTGTGTGTGTGTGTGTGTGTGTGTGGTTGGTGGGGAGGGGGATACTTGGGAAAGGAGAGGACCTTAGGACTGCAAGAAAGGAGGGGTGGGGGCTGGAAAAAGAAGAGGGAGTGAAGGAGAGAGGAAGGAAGGAGGGGGAGCCGAGAGTGAGAGCAGGAGAGCCAGAGGCAGGCGAGAGAGCACACAGGCAAAGCGATACAAGAGCCTGCAAGGAGCGAGGAGGAAGCTGGCTATTGACAGTGTCCTTAAGCCTCCCACAAATAACAGCCATTAGTGGGAAGGTCAGGAGCTGAGCAGGCAGCTTGACTGAGGCACTGAGTGCCACTTCAGAAATCAAGAGGCTAGCAAATTTTAGAGGGAGTTTAAGTGGGTAATAGCTAGCTGTAAAGGTACAGTCACTGTTGACAATTGACTCATAGGGTTTTTCTGTCTCCCCCCCCCCCCCGCCCCAGAATATTTTTATTGACCACAGGTGGACTTAATATATTTTAAGGCAACAATTCTTCGGGTTCTTGTTTGTTTCTCTTCAGATATTGAATTTGCTGCTTTTGAGACTTTTTTGTGCTTAATGGTGGTGAACCGGAGGGAAGTTTAACAGAAAAGCTTTCAGGAGATGGCGGTTCTAGAGGGGAAGGCACATTTGTGTCAACATAGTGCACGTTTTCTCATCTTTTCTCATTGTCCACTAATGACACCCAGCTGCCATTGAAGCTCTTTTCCGTTTCTTTTGTTGTTTCAGAGAGTAAGGTTTATTGTTATTCTTGAGTTAAGAAGGAGCAAGGAGAGTGGTACATTTGTCCTCGGTATTTGTAGGTGGTTGAAGATTAATGTGCCTTACATTTTAAGTTTAGGAAGGATGGCTTTTTCCTGCTGACTACTTTTATGAGATGACATGAATTTAGCTTTCCATTTTGGAGTTACTGTTTATGTACAGTGCATTTTGTTCAGTTCTGCTTTTCCATAAATAAGGTAGATAAATACGGTCTAATAAATAGATGTTTTGTTTTAAAACTGGGTTTAATTAAAAATACGACATGCTATTGAGGTTATATTTCATCAGACTGGAAAATGTTATAGAATTTTTCTATAGAGATCTGGAATGAAAAAGTGGAATTTTTATATTCATTACTTTTTGCCTGAAATGGGACAGGCTTTTTTTCTTCATCTTTTTCTTTTTTATGATTTGAAAGGATATTGTAGAAGCTTCATCCAGGAACTTTAACAAAGGATTTTTTTTTTTTTCTACTTACTGAGCTTTAAGAGAAGGTACACTTTTTTCCTTTTCCATTCAGTTTCTTATTGTTTAACATCCAATTGAGTAATTAATGCCCCGAGGGAACTGTATTGTAAATAGTGTGTATTTATTTTGCAAATGTTTATTGTGCATCTTCTGTGTTCAAAAACCTGCTAGGTTTATTTATATACTTTTTAGAGTGTAAGGTCACATCACTATGTATATTATTTTCTCCAGGAGTTTATATGTGATTATAAATAGCCCAGCACATACTATTTCTTTTAGGAGCTAACATTTAGACAACACCTAAGTCAACTTCACATTCTCTTACAGATGAGTATTTCTTTCTTCCAGTGTAATTAGGGGGGGAAAAATGTTTTCAAGCCTAGTAGTTTACAAATGTTAAAGCAAAGACTAATGTCAGATACTGCATGCTATACCCGAAAGCATTGTTGGGGAAAATTCCCTGGGAAGGGCCCCAGCCTGTCCCTGCCCCGTGGACCGTCCCCGATTCCGGTGCTGGCTGGAGTGTGCATGAGTGTGTCTGGAGAGGGGTTAGAGCAGGGTGTCATTCGGTGCCTGACAGTGGAACAGTGCAGTTGACTCTCAGCTCTCCCATCCAATGACATGCAGTGGCTGAGAGTTTGAAGCTGATGGTTGGGTCTCCAGTGCTGCCCGCACACCTGACAGGCAGCTGTTAAACCGAGCGAAGGCAAGCTCAGGGAGTCACAATCTATGCATAAATGATAGGGGTGTCTGTGTAGAAGGTGCAAAAGAAGCTCTGACCCCCTCCTTCCCCCCAATCTCCCCCTTCCCAAATGAAATGCACAGTTCAGCCAGCTTCTTAACTACACTACACTCCTGCTACTGGCTGCCAAGAGGCTCAAAAATCCACCTTCACTTTTCAGTCAGAAGAGGCAGAAGTGGATGTGAGAGAAAGAGAGACACTGAGAGACAGAGAGCCAAAGAGGGCAAGAGACTTGACTTTAAGAGACTCCTGTACTGACAACTCCATGCAGTTCGGAACCAGAACGACTCCAGCTGAACCAGGGTTCATGGGGACATGGCAAAACGCTGATACTAACCTCTTATTCAGAATGTCCCAACAGGTAAGTTACTTTTTTTTTTTTTTTTTTAAAGGAAACCTTGAATTGTTATGTGTACTTTTGTTTCTGGTATTTTCCTTTCTAAACATTTTTGAAATCTTGATCACTTCATAGTCGGGCTCTGTTTTGTCATAACTGTTACTGGAACGAGCAGGGTTACTTCTCAGCTTCCCTAAGGGCTCCTTAAAAGAAAAGGGGGAAAGGATACTGAAGTAAAAGAAAGGAAAGGCATTTGTGGCAAAGTTTCACAGTCCAGCCAGGGTCAGGGGAAGACTTCATTTATTTCTTTGTTTTCTGTTAAATAATAATAATAATAATAATAAAAAGCCACCCCCACCCCCCACCCAGGACATGTTATCTATCTGCATTAATCACTTCATCCAAGTGGCTGCTATCTCAAGGGTAAGGTTTGCCAACCCCACGGCCATAAAATATAGGGGCCCCTCGGCCCTGCCCGACGGACTTCCCCGGGCTAGAAGCGGCTTGACTCCGAACCCGGCCGGGGAGAGGCGGCTGCGCGGGAGCCGCCGGCAGCGCCGCCGAGGGGCGCGGGTGGAGGCGGCGTGCGTGACGGGCTGAGCCGCTGGCGGGTCCCAGCTCCTCCGCCGCTGCCGCCGCCGCCGCTTGCGCGCTGGCCCTGCGCTCCCGCCCGGCTCCCGCCCGCTCGCCCACCCGCCGGCCGGTGCACTCACACTTGGGCAGCCTCGGCGTCCTCCCCAGAGCCGTCCTCGGGCCGGCTGGCTGCGCCTCCGCTGGCTCTGCAGGGAGGGTCGACGTGTCCGCCCAAGGCCGCCGGCGGCTGCTCGTTAATCAGCGGAGCCCGCGGCTCGTACCATGTACCGTGCGCTCGGCGGTACCTACGCGCCCCGCGCGCCCGGCTCCTCTTGCACAATCGCTGGCTCTGCGGCTCCGAGGGGGAGCGAGGGGGAGAGGAAGCGAAGGGAAACAACCCAGAAACTTTCATCTTGGACTGTGCTCAAGCGAGGGAGGGAAGTTCCCTGGTGCCTCCCTCCCAGACACGTCTTTGCTTTTCAAAAGCCTCCATCAGACCCACACAAAGCAAGAGTTAGTATGATATTAGCCTCCGCACAGCACGAAAGTGTGACTCTACACTGGGATTTTAAGCAGATGGAGGTTGTTAGGAAATGGGTGTTGCTTCTTTTTCTGTCTAAAAAAAAAATACTGCAATTACTTTCTTTTATAGAAATCTGTTTTGTTTGTAAGGAGTTCATGAGAACTAAATACTTTTATTGAGTTAATTTGATTTTTTAAGTGTTGGTGAAGAAGGAAAGAAACCAGTTTGCCAGACTGGAGACTACCACAAGTTTAGAAATGCATCTGCGAAAGGTAGTACAGAGAGCCAGGGTTTTGTAGCCTTTAGCTAGAGAACAGTTGTATCACACAGTTCTAGATAGAATAAATGCATTTGAATAAGGTGTATTTTGACATATCCTGTAGAGGGACCCTGATTACTGCTGATACAGTAAGCTGGGATTTAAATGCAATCAACACAAGCCCAATAAGCAACTCTTTATGTGCAATTTCCCATTCTTGCAAGTTAAAAAGTTCATTTCCTCCCAGAGATACTCTTTGGCTTGCCTCTGCCGGGTGCTTTGAGAGGTGTGTTTCTGAAGCACATGCCTGTGACTCTGTTCCTGGTTGGAACACAGAGTATGTTTTCACTGACCTTAAGATCAAATAACTTGTTCTCTACTTTAAAAATTAGATATCATCTTCAGGGTTTTCTTGTTACTGGAGGTCGTGGTCTCTGTGTGTGTGTGTGTGTGTGTTTTGAAAAGGGAGGTTGGTTTAGATCTCCCTCTAGCTAGAAAAGAGTTAATAAAACCAGATAGAGATAATGATCAATTGATAAATGGCTATTGAACCACATAGATGGTGTTAGATTGCTTCTTTGGCACTAGCCCATTTCCAAGTAGATTTGAATCTAAGGAGACTTTAAGTTGTGCAAAGCATTTTAGCTAAAAAACAAAAGTAAATTATATAAATGGTGGATCAAAATTGGGAAAATAATTTGAAATTGCTCAGAGAGAGAAACTTGTGTAGCTAAACCATTATGATGTCTTTGATCCAGCTGTTTCACTCTCTGGATATATAAAAATCTCTTTTGTGTGTACCTGTGTTTATATACGTGTGAAAGTGAGCATCAGTGACTATGGAAAGAGTAGAAATATAGGGAAATAATTTATGCTTTATGGCTGCTGTATGAAGTAATGTTAGTTATACTATTTACTAAACAGTAGTACAATGAAAGGAGAAAAGCACAATTTTAAAAAGTGTAGTTATTTTATTTTATATGTTTTCTTTATTTTTTGGTTTTGATGTAGTTGGCAACTCCCTCTTTTTTCCTCCTGTCATGGTTATTAAATGCTTACCTCCTCTGCATTTTTGGAAAGCATCTAAAGAGGGTATAAGTTTACATTTTTTTTTCTCCTTCAGGATGATGTTTTAGTTTGTATAAATATTGTGTAAAGTTAAATTGAAACTGTGTGTAAATCCTAAAATGTGTACTGTACATGTTTAATATACTTGTTTATTTTCCTGACCTATAGTTCATCAGCAATGCTGATTCAGTGTGTGTGTACATGTGTGTATGTGCCAGTGTAAGGAAGATACTTCTTGACATGATCTCTCTTGAAGCCAACAGTTTCAAGGAATACTAGTCTCAATATACACATTAAGTCAGTTTTTGTCTTACTACAGGTAAAAGTTTGTCCAGTTAAAACTGCAGAATTTTATATTTCTAAAGCCTAGAGATATTTTTCCTGTATGAAGATTATTTTAATTTCTAAGGGAAAAAAATGGACTTAGCTCATGAAGTGAATATTTTGGGCATTTTTTTGTTTCAAAGTTATCTGTAATAAGATAAAGACTGTGAGGTTTACCTGATCATTTCTTTAAATATTAGAAAAGACTGACTAGCAGTTTCAAAACTGAACTATAGAGAATTCACAATCCGTATTATTTAACTAGAGCAAAACTTAAAGTGGGAGATAGCTCATGAATACTGAAATTTAATATTCTAGCGTTGTGTCTTCTATGGGTAATTTAGGAAGTAGGGATATAGAAATCTTTGTCTTTTGTTTTGTATGAGCAAAGTTAGATCTGCTTATATGTAAATGTTTCAGTCTGTCTAATTCTAACAAAAAGGTAACCGCAATCTGAAGCCAATTTAGATTTGGTGGAACTAAGTCTATTCCCCTAAAGTTCAAGATATGACAATTTGATTGCATTTTCTTGCCTCTATATTTTTCTTCCATATTTTAGTATGATTTTTTTTCAAAAGGGATAATATTTTCCCATACAGACAAATACTTGATAACCTTGAAGGGCATGACTCTTAACTTCTGTAAAGGGAGTTCTTCTTTGGGTCACTTTGATCAGTGACAGGTCGAGAATAACCAGAAACTCTTTGCTCATCTTTTCTGTTCTTCTCCTAGAGTCCAGAATGTTGTTTTGCCCATTTTAACCTCACAAGGTATTGTTAAAAGCAGAAAATAAGGCCTGCTTTTGGAAATCGTTGTTGTTTTAAACCAGGCTTTAAATGATGATTTTTTTTCCCATTTTTGTAAATACTTTGTTCATGTGAGAGAATAGCAATTAAAATTGTTTGTAGCTCCCTCAAGGGATGCAGTAGTCTAATAATATATTTTGAAATCTTCTCAGAAATAAAACTGTAACAGGTAAAGGGCTAGAGCTTATGCTTTACACATTACTAGAGGCATTTACCTTTTATTATTGGTGAGGTATATTTAACCTGTTTCAAATAAAATGTGAATCCCTTAATAAGGTCTCTTTTCAGACACTAGTGAAATACTAAGTTAGAATTATAAATGACTCTGTGCATCATTATGTAGTAATTTAGGATTCACCCAATGATGTAACAAAATTAGCAACATAATTTCATTGTGAAACTGTGTCTTGTTAAAGAACAACTGTCTGACATTCTCCTACAGTTGCTTTATTTAACTTCATGCAAATATTATTAGTAGTGACATTTTTCTATTGTGCATTAGATTCTCTCATTAGCATGATGTGTTAGTTATCACCAGAGAAATCGTTTCCTAGATAGGTGAGGGGCAAACCAAGAAAGCTAAAAATTAAATCAGTGATTTACATTAATACCAGAGCATCTGCTCACCAGAGATAGGACAGAATCAAGCAAACTTTCTCACTAATATAAAATCTAGCCCATTTCAGAGAAATGATAAATAAAATATATTGTCAGAAACATATAACAACATTGCTGGCATCCATTTAAAAGCAGGTTCGATATGCATTTTCCTCCCAGTAGTCTTTTAGTTCTTTCTATTCATATAGGCAAGCACAGTTTCCGTTGGTTGAATCTATATATTCAAGTGGAAATGGTGATTTTGTCTGACTTCCTACCTGCCCCCACCCTCAGATAATTTGAATGTTTATTCACTAACAGTTTAAAAGGCACATAGGCAGTGTTTCTTACAAGTCAGATGCCTAATTGTATATCGTGGTTTGATTCTTCTTTCTAGTTCATAGAATGTGTTTTATTCTTAACTCTATCCCCCTCGTGCAGCTGTCCCTTTTAACAGAGGATGTATATTCTTATTTGACCAGAGCCCAGAGTAAAGCAGTTGATAGTTAATGGTCTTTGAAAATGACTTTCACTGCCAGGCATCAGCCATCTCTAGGTTTCTGCACTTTTCCTCCTCCCTTTTTACTCCCCTCCTTACAGTTGGTGTGTTTCAGTAATCACATCTTACTAAAAAAGGATTAAATTGACCAAACTGACTGTGTTGATGCTAAAATAAATATTTATATTATATTAGGAGGCATGTAATTTCAGCCTGTTGAATTAGTAGGCTCCTACCTCCAATTTAGTTTGCCTCTCTAATTTGAGTGATAATGTTTTATATTGAAGTCTTAACTGTAGACATCTATTCAAATATAATTCTTCTCATCCATTCTTATCATGTAACACTAACATTGGGAATTTGGGTAATTGTTAAAATACAGGTTGTAGCACAGGTGCTTGTGTGTTGGCCTGTACTTTGTAAGTCTGTGTATAACAGGCAGACTTCACTTAACAGGTACTGTCTAATTTGTAATGCAAGGGGAACAAACGTAGTAGGCCTTATATATGGTGTTTATATACATGCGAAAGCAAATAAAGCAGGCACAAACATATTCTCAGATGGATATGTGGTATAGATTGGTATATATTAAAAAATCTGTGCACACATTTCAAGTTTATTTTCACCATGATACAGTAAGTGACTTTGAACATAGTAGGTGATCATTTTGAAATTACTTTTCTCATGTGTCTATCATCTGCAAACTGGGACTGTGTGTCTGTGTATAACCTGTAAGGCCTTAGCAAAAGCTAGGGTGAATCAAGTAACCACAGTCAAAAAATAAATCCCTAAAGGTATAGCTATCTTATCTATATAATTGTAGGTATTTTTAAAATAATTATATTTATGAGTGTATCTTAACATTCCCTGATAAATCCCGTTATTCATGCGTGGCTTTATGGAAATCTGATTAATGGAGTGACAGGACAGATTTGGGCTCCCACGGCAGCACATCCTCCCACTTCTGTGTCAGGGTTAAGAGCCGCGGCAAATCCTCCCTAACTAATTAGATGCTGAGTAAGGCATCTCAGAGAAGTTGGGGCAAAAGTGAATGGGTCACAGCCAAAGCAGGATTGCAAGGACTCCAGTGATAGTGAAAGCATTTAAGTCTGCCAGGTCGTTGTGACACGGGGTGCTGACTCCAAGGAACTGGCCGTTACAGATAGTGAGCTGGCGTCATCCACTTCCATGAAAAACACACATTCTAGTGCTTCTCTCTTCCCACCTTCCATGTCTGACACACCCTTAAAGAAAGTTAGATTGGACATCTGCCTTTATCAGTCTGCAAAGCTTTCGAGAGGACTTTTCCTGTAAACATGTATAGCTAATGGCTGTGAAAGGCCAAAGAGGTATTTTCTGAACTTGAGACTTTTGATTATAATGTGTACATGTATCAAAAGGCATGAGACAAGACACTGGAATTTGCCTTTAGCTTGTGTCCACAGTTGGAATCATGGTGTTGGAATTGAACTACGAGTTAACTCCTTTCTTTCCTGCAGAGTGTTGTCAGGGAACTTTTTGGTAACGGGGAGAAGAGAGTAAATTGTGGGGTTGACTTTTTCAGTGAGAGAATTTTTTATTTTCTGGAAGTCCCTGCTTGTTGCTGTCCAAGGAACATGGAACAAGATTCCATGATTTCCTTTCCAAGATTTCCTTTCACGTGAGGTTTGGAGCCTGGTTTGTTCTGTGGGTGGAATGAATTCTTCACCATGTGAAAATCCTGTTGTCCCTCTCATGGTGTGTTTTTGCCGCTACATAACCACGCTTCTCTAGGCCTTGGTCAGAGAGAAGATTGTTTGGGGATCGTAGGAAATGATTGATCTTACCCCTGTCTGCCAAAGCTGATGCCATTTTTATTTCCCGAAAGCAGCTGGCTTCCACATTTTGCTTGGTGATCCTCCATCTACTTAAGAACCAGGGAGAGGAGGGGAAAGAGAGTCAAAAACCCTTTCAAGGAACTTTGACATCTATTTTTAAGCTTTAGAGAAATAAAGGAAAAGAGGCATAATTCAGGCAAGGCAGCCTTTCTGTCTTGACATACAAGCAAGACATTGTATAGAAGAGGGAGTTTCTTTTCCTATAAGATACAATTATAAACAGGCGCAAAAAATAAGACGAAAAAACTTTCTGAGCAACTCAAGCTCCAGGAAGTTTTAATATGTGCAGATGACACCCGGAAAATGATGCCTAGGGCAGTGACATCCGAGGTACCTCGCCTCCTCACCGAGCATGATCTGTACTGCCTTTTCCCTCCCCAGCTTTAAAAGAAAGTTTTAGAGACTGGAAAAAAAAATAAAAGTATTGATTCTTTTTTAATTTGTACATTCCCTGTAGGAAGCCTAGCAAATATCATAGTGTACATTCAAACCCTAAGGTGAAAAATTTATGACTGGAGTTCATTTGGTTGAGGGCAGTGTGCGGTGTTCTATTCAAACGCTCTGGATAGCATTTCATGCCACAGAATCAGAGAGCAGGAGAAGAGAAAAAGAGCTGTATCATTTCTTCATTCACACAGCCTTTCTTAATGGAAATGCTTGTGGAAAAACAATGCATTACTCAAACTGGCTAACGTAGAAATCAAATTCTCAGCTTATTAATCATCATTCCAATTAAAAAAAAAGAATTGATCCTTTAACAACAAAATAATATCCTTTTGTTTTTCTTTAATTAAGCCCGTCAGTTTTTCATTTCTCTCTGTGAAGAAAATGAAAATAATCTTGAACAGTAGGAAGTTACTCATTGTAACAGGGATTCTCTTGAGCATATCTGACATCTTATTTACTCAGTATTTTTGGACTGCAGTGTTATTTTGCTACTGTCTTTAGGGTTTGTGTGTTGTTGCTGGGGGCTGGGAGGGGGGTCGCTTTAAGCCTCATTTCTGTTTGGTTGGCAGCCACTTACTTAATGACCTAAATACATGATTAGACTGTTTTTTCTTCCTATTCCTGTTCCCATAGACCTATTAATTTTCTTGCTTTATTCTCCTTTCCCTTCTGTTTTCTTTTTCTGGATTTCTCCTTACTTTCACTGGCTCTATTTGCCCTAATAAGAAGGAATTAAAAGGCACCTTCTTGCCAGTACATCACTCTGGCGGAGGGATGGAAAGAGGTGCCACCCTCAGATGTGGTCCTCAGCGTGGAGGTGCTGACAGGAGGACTGTCCTGAGTTCTGCTCTGTAAGAGTTCTTTAAGTCCGGGCGTGATAAAAACATGTAACCAGGGGCCCAGGCTTATCATTCAAAGGCGCTGAAAGGCAGTTCAATTGGATCCTTCGCTGTGGAAGAAAGTACTTAGCTGAAAAGAGATTTTGCTTTTCTCTTTTTCTTTTTTAAAAGTAGTTCTTGGCTTTATCATTTTGTGCAGTTAGACTTACATCTGCACAGGAAAGCGTTTTGTTGGAAGGAAAATGTGAAGTTTTCCATCAGTAGGTTGAAGGTATGACTCTCTAAGACAAACTGCAGTTAATAAGAGTTAACTGAAACGTTGGAAATAAAAAAGAAATCAAAGTCATGGCAGGGCTAATATTAATGGATGACAGTATAAATTGAAATGGAAAACATGCAGTATACAGGACACAATGAGGAGGATTCACTACTATTTTGTATTTAATAAATTTTAACCCATTGTTCTACCCAGCTGAGAGACTGTTAAAATGGACAAGGTTCGAAAATATTATTCTACATGGAAAGACACAGCTTCCAGGCCTTGGGCCTGCTGTGCTTTTGTGTGACTGTCATGAATTTTTCAACTTTATTAAGGTATCTTTCAGTGGCTATTTGTTCTCTAGACAGATCTTCAGGACTCATAGTTGATGATCAGAGTACCTGAACTGGGAGTTTAAACAGGAAAAATCCAGGATAATGAATGTTTTACATGCTGAAAATAATTACGTTCAGCTGGCTTAACATAATAACAAAACTAATATTAAAATGAGAACCTCTATCTAGGGTTTTCAAAATGTTTTTTTTTTTTTCCTTCCATTGAAATTTAAGCAAGAAAAATTTCATTGGGTTAAATCATTAGGAGGACTCTTTGGGCACCTAATCAGGCATAGGTAGAGAAACCTGCTCACTCCTGTGGCCTCTGCCAGTGCCGGAGAACAGTGGACATGACTGGAAGGCCATGTGCAAGAAGTGGGACAATAAGTGTACAATGACCGTAGTCAGGAAGGCACCTCCTTGTTGACCTCACGTCAGAACCTAACTCAAGAGCCAGGTAGGGGATCTGTTGCTCTATCTAATATTGCTTTTCTTTTTTAGGTATTAATATTAGAATGCCAGAACATACCAGAACCAAAGCCCTGCTCTAGACTTTGTGGAAAGACTTACTGTAAAGACCCCACATTGTCACGTGGTGGTACATCTGTATGTGGGGTACAGACAGGCAGGGAGTGTACACCTGTCCTTCGGTTGGTTGTGGGAATTAAGTGATTCATTTCTAGGTTTCTTGAGGATTTGTCCGTGGCTGCCTCAAATGCAATGAGCATATGGATGGCTCAACTTAAAAAGGAATTCCCCTTCTTAGGAATGTCATTTAAATGATCCCTTAGTTTGTACCCTTTTTGCTTCTTGAAGGTAGATTTTTGGTGAAGCTCTCTGTCATTCATTGGGAAAGAGCTAGATTGATTCTTACTTTGTGACTTGCCCATTTTTAACCAGTGGAAAACTATAGTTACCCTCAAATGAGTTAGAACCAAGCTGAGATAGAGGTACCAAGATTAGACTCTGACCCAAACTTCAAATGTCACATCATTTTCCTTCCCAATCTTTTCTTTTTTATTTTCTTGGACAACTTTGGAAAATATTCAGGGGACTGAATCAATCTTAAGATATCTTACCAATCCTATTGTCTGTTAAACGGAGTTCATTGTGAAAAAGAATTTTTCCATTTGACTCTTTTTTTTTTTTTTGACATTTATTATAAATGAAGTAGGAAGGGATCGAAAGAGAAGTCCAACATCTGGGAGAGCTTGTTTCAGTAGCTAGCCTGGGAGCCTGAACCCTAGCTTCATACAGGTGAGATGTGTTATGGGAATAAAAGCCTTGTGCATGTAATGAACCCTGCCTGCCTGTCAGCTTGGTTTTTCATGCACCATTGTTGTTCAAATAAGAAAAAGAGAATGTTCACAGCCTGTGGTGAGATTAGAGTAATGAAAATGAAGTGTTAATCTGTCAATAGCAAGCATATCTCATATACTGCTTCCTGGGCCACATTTATGCGTGTGTAATATATTCCAGGTTTTCTCATGACCAGAGAAGCTTGGATGCTCGTTACATTAAAAACACCCTTTTGGTTAAAAGTGAGAAGTTGGTCATTTTTCCTTGGGCAAATAGTTATTTTTAATAATTTCTTCATAAACCAACTGCTGCCTGCCTTCTGAGTATGCAGATGATCCACTATTCTTTATGTGCTAGTGTACCAGTACTTTGGGTCTCTGTCTTCTTTCTTCCTTTTTTTTTTTTAACAAATGCAGAATGTTGAAATAAGCCCTAGCATAAGCCTAGTTTGAGGTTTGATTTCCTAGAAATCAGTGATTAATAGAAAGAAGGAAGGAGTTAAGTGAATATAATGCTTCATCCCCATATAATACAGATGAAATATTATTAAACATTCATTATCTCATGCTTTTTTTTTGTCTTGACACAATAAAATGCAAACAAAAATAGCCAAATCAGGAATCTTCTAGGACTCTTTTATGTGTTTGCAGTCAGCTGCCATGATGCGAGCCTGAGGAGAAAAGCTTAAAACTTTGGTCATCATGAATGGGAATTAACTATGTTTTTTCCATAAAATTCCCCTTTCTAAAATGTTATAGTAGGTAAATCAACATGAATGTAGTGAATTATACTTTTCATAGAATTGTTTTAATTTTTGTTTTTATCAGTTTACTCAGTTATTTGAGAAATTAAATTTTTTCCCAAAGTGATACTCTTAAAGAAAAAAGAATAAATTTAACCTTAGATTATAACAAGATGTTTTAAAGAAAATAATCTGAATATTTACATGTATGCTACCCATGGGGTCATCTCTTTTAAGAAGCATCTTAAGAGATGGTTTCAGAAGAAGTGTAAAAGGTATGGGGAGAGGTAAATTAATAATTGAGTTCCAGGTGTCTGCTGCTAATTGCTCAAAATTCAAGCATAATGGATATTAAGGAAAAATGCTTCCCAAAAGAAATATATAACATTGTTGTTCAGCTTTTGGGTCTAAAACTTTATTTATAGAGCTCATACTTTCGGTATTTTCTCTTTTTCTATTCAAATAGGTGTTAAGGAATACAGTATGATCGTTATGATTTTGAGAGCTGTTTGCTTAAAGTTGTTCAGGTTGTTAAGAATCAAGAGAATTTGGGGATTAATGTCTAATTGTGAAGTAAATTTGGCATGTGTTCAAGGGTTACTTTCTTAAGGTGAGAATGAAAGAAAAACACCTCTTTTAGGAAGGAAACACCTAATTAAAAAATAATCTTTCAAGAATGTGGTCCAGTGATGAAACATAACTTGGAAACACTCTATGAAAGTTGATTTACATTTTCTTCTTTTTAATAAGTTGGAATATGGCTAGTCATAGCATATTTAATGCATTCTGAACTGTACAGTACTTCAGACATAGTCTGTTGATATTCTTGGATGAAGCAAAAAGATTCTTTCCTTTGCTAAATAGGGTATTTCTAATTTGTTTGTAAAAGCTATTAATGGATAGAAGTACTATCTTCTTGTGGTTGATTGGAAATAGAGAAATAGAAAGATTTTCTCCTTGAAATTACTTGCAGTTAAGGGAAAAAGCAAAATAGATGTGCATTGTAACTGTCATAGACATCTGCTTTTAGGTAATCATTTTTAAAGAAATATGCCATGACTTTTGGGTCATTTGAACCTGCAATAATGTCTATTTAATATAAGTATAAATGTCAGGTTGTGGCATACATGTGGAGCCAGTAAAGACGAGTATTTCCTATGATAATATTCATGCATCCTAAATGTTGACTTTTGAAATTTACCTTGAAGATGTATTCTATTTTCACATTAGGGTCAGTTTTCACTTAAGTACATGATCGTTCTGGAAAGGAAGTACAGAAGTGTTAACATGTGAAGGAGCAAAATGGATGTAGATCCGGGTAACAGCATTGACTTGAGCACCTTTGCTGGGCTTCAGGGAAGAATGTGGTTGACTGAAAACCAGTGTAAATGTTTTGTTGAACCACTGTTAAAGATGAGATCATCAGTTTTAGATTTGCTTTAAATTTTTCCTTTTTAATTATCAAAAGCAGTTTGCTTTGCACTTAATGTTTGATTGAACAACTGTATTTTGAAAAATCTACCCACCATCTTCCATTATGCAAACTCATGAAACAAGAAAGAGGAAATACCCTTCTCCTTTTTTCCCACAAACTCTGTTAACCCTCTTTGGAGTTTTATGTCTTTTTAAAGATCAAGAGTTGCCCAAAAGGGCCACGAGGAAGTAAGATAGTAACAAGCCAGGGGAGTGAATCTGACGGGGATTGCAGTGGATCAGAAGGACCTTGTGTGAACCACAGTGAGGTTTCAGCTCCCCAGCTCCAGACAGTTGTTGTCAGGTGGGGATGCAGGCCCAGTGTTGTGAGATCCTTCTCTTCTCTCTCTCCCTTCCTTTTTAGTGGGAAGTCAGAAATCCAGATTTTTATGTGGACTCTCCTGATTTTTAAATCTTGGCAACGTTTTCAAATATTTTTAAAAGTGTGTGGTCCAAACAAAACTCATCTGTAGGCTTTATTCAGCCTAGTGACTGCCAGATAGAAACCTCTGTTTTAGATAGTATTTTAATGGATGAAGATAATAGTTTCATTGCATGTGAACATTCATCTTGGGAATTCCCCACTGGGATGAACCAAATTCTTCATTTTTTTTTTTTAACAATTAAAAAAAAGTTTAGTAAATATATTTCTGGTGCTGATCATTTTGATGTATAGCTTTTCTTCTTGTGACCCACATACAAAGAAAAATCACATGTGACCAAAACAAAAAATAGAGGCTTTTAATAAAAGTTGAAAAGTAAGAATTTTAGAATTCTAGGGAAGAAAGGGGAGATTTCTAGATTTGGAAAAGAATTCCATGATTTGTGTCAGTAACTGATGTAGATGAAAAGTTGAATTCAACTCTAAAGAGCTTTTTATCTCACCTTTAAGCAGTGGATCGTTGGCCCTGAATCTTTGCAGTAATTTACCAGGCAATTGACTATGATGTCACAGGGAGGAGATGAACCACAAGGGGAAAACTTACCTATGCTAGTTCATACAAGGCCAATATTGTATACAAGCTTCTAGAAAACATCACTTATAAGACATGTTTTCAATGCCTATGTAAATTTTTTGAAGGGGCTCTTGAAGATAAAATAATCCATTCATAGTTGAATTTCTCTAGGCAAATACCATCATTTTCAACAGAACCGGTAATTAATTGGTTTGAATCTCAAATTGAAGGTCATCCTGTTATTGATTTTCGTGGGAACAGGAAACAACATCTTGTTAAAATGATCTCTGCAAATGGCACCTCCATGTGCCTAGTTTCCGTCTAGGGTCTTGTGGAACAGCATCGCCGTCAGTGTCGGGCACCAATCAGAAGGGAGTCACCGCTGATGTAAACATAACAAGCTGTTGGTTTGCTTCCAAAACAGCAGAGAAGAGCTGAGCTGGAACAGAGACCAGAGAGTAACAGTTTGTTTTATATAGTAAGTCAGGTATTTCAGCTCAAGTGACTGGTGCGGCTTGTTACAAAGCATCTGCCAGGGTGGCAGAATGACGTCGGTATGCCATGTTCAAGAAGTTCAGCGTCAACACAGTTGTGACTTACCACTTTCAGAAACCTTTCAACTGGGAATTAGATAAAATAATCGTTAATACTGGGGAGGGAAGCACTGCCGTAAAGAGGGTGGTGAAGAATGGAGGATAAAAGAATGTACTCCTTCAGATGCTCTTCCTTTTTATAAAATGTTTGTGTCTTGTGTTTTAGAAGCAGTTTTATTGTTGCACGTGCCAGGCTGTTTGAAACCAGTCCTTTCTTTCTCTCGGTGTTTATACTTCTTGCAAATGGTGTAATGTGAGGGTAACATGAACTAGGTGGGTGGCAAACATGATGCCTTTCTAAACCGGAATAAGTATTTTAATTTGAGCTATGCTAAACAAGTTGGAAACTCAGTGCAGCTTCTTCTTAGGGTTCAAAGTAAAATTCTTAATAAAAAATATAAAAAAAAAAAGGGAGGAGAGAGAACCTTCCATTTTAAATACCCTGGAGCTGTGAATGCAGTTATTTCTAGGTTGACTTCATTTTGTGTAGGCATGATAGTGGCACCAACCATCTATGTTAAGACTTAACATTCCACAGAGCCATTTCAAGTTTATTATGAACTTCAAAGTCTGCTCATCCCTAAAAGAATATCAAGTTTAAGCATGCCACTCTGCCATAGTCACAGTTAACTTCAATCAAGAAGTGACTTTCTTGAGTCTAAAAGGCTGACTTCCCTACAGGTGATCCAGTCTTTGAGTCTAGTGCAGTCATCTTGCTGATCGTTGCCCTCCTGAGTCGTTAATCTATCTTGTTAGCAGTGGTTGGAAAGTACCCCCAAATAAGACAGGACTCCTCACAATTTGTTTAAAGCTTTACAATGAAGTCAGCATTCTTTTTCAGCTTTACTCCTAGGGCTCAGGTCATTGATCCTATTTTACCAATTCCCAGTTGGAATTTCTTTACAGGTTTTAGAAACATAGGGGAGTGTGGGGGAAGATGTTGATGGTTCCCAATACTGTCCTAATACTTGATAGTTTCTATACTTCAGATGGCTACTAATGCTTTGGGAAATAATATGGGGCTGTTCAGCCTGATCTCTTGGTGTTTAGCTTCTCTTCTTGGGGAAAGGAATTCTTCATTTCCTCTATGTAAAATGCCTACCCTTTTGGAGGCTGCTGGTCTTTAGTTCCTACCTCACTTAATAAACCACCCCTGTCGGTATCATGCATCTCAGAGATGGAACTTGACGGACTAGTCAGCATTGCAAAGGTCACCCTAAAGCTATTGGCAGAATACCCTGCCCTTTGTTGCTCAGTGATTATAATGCTACCTTAGCAGTTAACTGGATGTATTTGACTGAGCTGCTTTTTCCGAATACCAAATTATCCATTTCTTATAAACACCTGATAGAATGCCCAGTCACAAGCTATCTCAAGTATATTTTCAAAAGATATCTTTAACAATACTTGAAATATCAGTGCTTTGGCCACCAGAAAGGGGTAGGTGGTGTCCATTGCATTGTTTTGCTTCAGTGGAAATATTTCTAAATTATTCTCATCTTTGAGAGTTTTTGCATTTTCTGAAATGATACTGTTCCAACAAATTCGAAAATTAAAGGTGTTCCCGAAAGTTTCTTTACGTTACAGCTTGTCTTCTGTTAGTGTAGCAGTATTTAAAATCATGTTGTGAATTGACTGTTTTTTAAGAGAAATGCTATAAAAGTTCATTTCCTTTCATGTTATTTCCCATGAATATAAAATATGGAAAGAGCTCTTTTGGTTTTAGGTAATAACTTTAAACAGTATAAAACTGGGTTTCACCATATTTTGTGTATTCAAATGCACTTCAGAGTTTTCTTACTGAAATATTAGTTCAATTCTATTCAGAATTATAGAGGAATAACTAATAAATGATCAAGCTACTTATTTGAGGCAGGGGAACTGCACTTGAGACTTGAGTTTTGTATTTTGCATGCTTACATTGATTTTGTGATACCAGTACAATCTTGATATACTTTCTAGTACACAGGTAGTATCTTTGCCTTAGCTGTCATTTAAATAAAAATGAGTAAAGAGTAAATCATTATCTTTACATGATGCATGTACTTTGGACTAACTTCTCTCTCAAATGTGTGATTTGCCATATATTCTTACCTCCTCCAGTTCTGTTTGGTCCTTGTTGGATTGGGTGAGCAATTTAGGCATTTAAACTCACTTCTTCTTTGGTTTCAAAGCGAGTAAGTAAAGGCACAGAGAAATCCCTTCAGTTTACCTTTCAGTATCTTTGAACCAAGCAAATTCTGTCCTACTTTCCTGTCATGCATCCATTCAGTTGTTTCTCATTGAGCTAAATAAGCACATCTATAGCAGACTATATTCTCCCCCCTCTCCAAAATAATAGGATGAAATCAGCATTCAAATAGCTTTTGTTGCAAAAATTCAACAATCAAAGGAAGGGAACCAAACAGCAATGATTTAAAATAAGATGATGAACATGAAGTTCAGGTACTGAACAGTATCTGAAAGCAAAGTATAGTGATAAGAGTTTTGTGTTGTAGGTTCTTAAGACTTAGGCGTTTGTTGAAAAGACTCTTTTTCTTTAACCCAGAGGTATGTTTATCTTAGAATAATAATCATTTCATGCTGTTCATTTTTTTTTCTAGTTGACCCATTCTCCAGACCTTTAAAAAAAAACTTTTTTTAAGTGGATGTAAATTCCATTTTAATTAGACCAGTGCAATCTAATACTGCAACTAGCCAGGAATGGAAGAAACATGCTGGAAGTTAATACAACCCAAATCAGCCATAGCCAGATAATTCCCCTGATCTTTGTAACAACCCCCTTCCCCACCTCCACCATGAAATGACCCTGTTGTTCTGGAGTTTCAACAAGACATTTAAGGTTCATTTAAAAAAATGATCATCCTTTCCAGGAATCTTTGCTCTTGCATTTCTCTTTCTTTCCCTTGCCACACAAGCTGTCATTGGTATAGGAGAGAGGTTGGGGGGAGGGGAAGAGGAGGAAGCCCTGTTCAAATCGTGTCACGTAGCACTAATTCATCTGCTCTCATTAGAGGGAGCGAGGGACAGCAGTGATGGCCAAGAGCTGCACTCCACACATGACACGCGAACAGTTTGGGGAATAGAAAATTGCTTTCTCAGGAAGCCCAGCCAATTAAGGACTTGACCATATTGAATGTCAAGTGTTAATTTAGGTTTTTCTTCATTTTCCCAGTAGTAATGCGGGTCCTGTGATGAGCAAATACATGTCAAGTAAAAGTTGATTGCATGAAGGACCCGGGTATTATATGTCACTGACAAGTCACAAATGTACTGAAGTCTTTTAACCCCTTAGGTGGGTGTGGTGGGGGAGGGGAAAGGGGAGAGGATTAATGTTACCATAATGATAAGAATAGGTAGTTTATGTGGGGGTGGCATGGATGGGACAGACAGTAATGGTAATTCATGCAAAAACCAGGGATAGGACAAATCCTACTCTGAGGGCATAGAAGCCCCTGAAAAGCATATAATACGATGCTCTGCTGTTGCAGACATGGTACTCAGAATATATATTGTCTGTTTTAAGATTATATGAAAAGGGAAAGTAATGTACTCTATGGTCTTGACCTAGGAAATTCCTTATTAATTATCTCCTTTGAAAGAAATAAAACATTCGTTAAGTAATCACACTCTTTTGGGCATTTTAATCCTTTGGCTCAGTGCAGCTGTCAAATTTCTAGTATTTATAATTTCAGTTTCTAATCAAATACTCGTTTAAAGAAGTAGCTGTGTAATTCTGTGTAATAGCAGAGATGCTAAACATGAGACTGAAAGAACGTTTGTTTTCCATCTCGAGTCTCTCTGGAGGGTGGTGTTTAGCCAATAGAAACTGGTAGAAGGTCAGTCATTGTCTTTCATTTCTTTTGGTGCCTAAGTGTAGAAAGGAAGAGATTCAAGCTTCAGTGAGTGAGGTAACTTTGCCTTTTTAAAACTGAATGTTGCAGGTTGCCCATCATGTATAGCATCTCATTTCCATTCATCAGCATTCATTTACATGTGAATGTCCTGAAAATAAGAGAATATCTGTTTCTGTTGCAGTTGTACTAGTAGCAAATAAAAATATCTGCTCACTTTAAAACAGTGCTGTGTGTCATTTAAACAATCTTAAAGTGAAACTCAGAGCAATTACAATCTGGTCATTTTCTTCCCTTTTTATGTATTAATCAGGTGCCCCCTTCATATCTTTAAGGCTGTCACTGTAATTCAAATACTTTCTTGAAATTTACTCTCTTCTATTTATTCCACAGTTTTTTAACACACTTGCCTTTGTGTTTTGACAATGCCTGCACTCTGATGACTTAAGTCTGCTAGTGCTTTAAATTTGGCAGCAAAAAGTATTAAGCCTTTCTCTCAGGTTAGGAGCTGTGCTATCATTAAATTAAAACTTGGTTAAATTTACATTAAAGAACAGTTAGGAAACAATTCCAAGAATCTGATGTCTAATAAAATAGATTTTTTTCTTAAGAAAGAAACATTAGGCTCTTAAATGCTGGGATGTAATGTCAGTTCTTTTACATCTCCCCTCCCTGTCTCAAAACTAACCAAATAAAATAAACTAGCCCTCCCTTCCCTTCCTATGTTGATAAGCTCTGTCTATGGGACTCTGGTGGCGTTTCAAAAGTACTGTTTAATTACACTCTGATTGTCAGCAGCTTCTCTTCCGCTGGGTGTGCTGAGAGACTTAAGTAAGTTTCCGTAAAGTAAATTCTGATGATGGCAGCTCGGGGTTGCTGATTCAAGTTATTCCTTCTCTTCTGTGTCACTTTTGACGGATGGTACCTAATGCAATCAGCCACAGGCCCACAAAGCCTTTCCTTGGGTCGTGTTAGCAACTGGACTAGGGGTTCCCCTCCTCCCCAGACCTTGCCATCAGATGTTCACTCCTTCCTGCGCCCCGCCCCCCCCGCCCCCAACTTGTCAGCCCAAATAGGAAAGGGAAAAGAACTGCAGGACTACCCAGGACAGGCTCTTCCGAAACCTCCGTCTCCCGGTGGTGCAGTCGGAGCTGCCTCCCTTTGCGTGCCTTTTTGATAAATTTAAGAAGTCAAATCGCTGACACAGATAGATAATCCAAGTGTATAGGGTGAAGAGTTATAAATTAACACATTATTCCCTCTTAATGTGAAATACTTGAGAATGCATTTTCTCAGTCCCCTGACATCTACCCAGTGAGGGCTCGCATTGTACTTTTCAAGTGGCATTGATTTGTTAAAGCGCTGAATTAGCATCTCTGGCCAGCTGCTAGATCCACTGTTGTGTCGTGGGGCTCCTGTACCTTCTCTCTCCCCAGCCATCTCTTTTTTCCCTTTGCTCTCCCTTTCCATTTTGCTGCTTGCGTTTCTTTCAGTCTGGTTTCATCCTTCTGCATCTCCTTTTCCTTCCTTCCCTGTTTCATCCACACACTTCCTTTCTCGGCTCATCTTGTTGCCTCTGAGGGTTGCCCTCACTCAGGGTTAAAGTCTGACTGCCTGTGAGGGTTAAAGTCTGACTGCCTGTAGGGGGTGTGAGGTGGGACCCTGGCAGGGATTGCTAGGGGTGGATGACTTAGCAAATCCAATAGCTCCAAGTAGACTCTTAATAGATTAACACATGCCTGTTTGTGCTCATCTTAATAGGGGTTGGTGAGAAACATCTCACCTATTTTGCTTGCTAGAAATTAAAAGGTAACTTACAAAACTTTAAAATTTGTATTCCCAAATGCCATTTAACACAGTAAAATTTTCTTTTGGTTAAGTTAAAGGTAAAGAAAATTATTGATGGTTATCACAGACTTGATCATATGCTTACACCCACCAAAATGTTTCTGTAAAACTTTTGCATTGGTGCAACTTTATGCAATCCAATAAACTTACTGATAGAACTTTCTTTTCTTACAGGTTCGGTAGTGTTCTGATTCCATTTATTTGGTACCGTTTGATATAAAAACATGACTTCCTCATGGTGCCTCACTGTACTATAGCAGTATTAAGATTATAAAATTGGTTGACAGTTTTTTATTTAGAAATAAGGGATGGGTTATTGCTTCTTTTTAGCAGTGTGTCTCAAAGTTCCTGAGGTTTTCAGAGGAACCGCATCACAATTGGGAGGTTTAACATGCTGCATGTGCATGATCACAGACTTGACTCTTTTCTTTCTCTAGATAACTGGTCGAAGATGCTTTGAGATCATCGTGTTGATTGATTTGATATGAGCAAAAAAGTGTATCTGCCTGAATTTAAATAGAAATTATCCTCTGTAATTTTAGTTTCATTGCTTTAAGTAGTGCTGTCTGCAGTTTTACTAGGCTTCCCACTTGTAACATAAAAATTGGATTTGAATATACTTTGGTAATAAGTCAGATCATTTAAAAAATCAGATATCTTTATTGCTGGATTTTATATATGTTAAAATGACAGTCTGATTTCAGCATTTATATTTTGAAATGGAAATATTTCACTAGGATTTGATAATCTTTGCTTCTCTGTTGGCTTGATTTCCCACCCCCTGTTCCCCAAGTCAATTCCTTTTTTTTTTTTTAAATTAATTGCTGTCCTCCTAGCTAGAATTAGCATGGTTTGGCTAAGGTGAAGGGATTAGAATGACTCTTCAAGGCATGATAATGTCTGTTTAAAGAAAAGGAAGAAAAAAAAGTCTTTTAACTGGGGCTTAAGACTAATTCCATCTACTAAGGAGACAAAAATTACGCTAAAGGAGACAATTTGGCTTTATTTTCTGTGTGCATGTTAACCTGCGTAGCGATCATTATTTTGTATTTTAGGGTGTTCTCTGAAGGAAGATGTTCTTTACTTGCTGTAGGAAGGGGATGTGACCTCATTCTAGGAGATGAAGGCTGGAACACCTTCTGCCTTTTTGCAGGGATAACCACAGTTCACCTGGCTATTGTTCAGGGTCAAGGTCAGGGTCAGGGTCAGGAGGGACTAGCTTCTTAGAATGGCCTCTGAATGGAGTAGAGAGGACAAATTAGAAGACAAAAAAGTAGGGCAAGGTTGAAAGTGAAAGTGCCCCATATGAAAATAGTTAAGGATCAGAAAAAGAAAAAAAAAAAATAGAAAAGTAGAAAAATCTGGAAGGCATACTTGAGTAGTGAGAGTGAAGTTGAGGATAGAGGGAAAAAGAGAGGTTGGAGGGGCAAACTTATAATATCTTGTAACTTTCAAAATTAATGAAAATCAATACTTTTGTAAATGGCTATACAGTACCAAATTGGCATCACCGCAGAGTCCAAAATTACTTCAAACATTTAAAAACTTTTAATGTGATTTTTGACTTTTCATTCATTGCACATTTATTTTCTCTTGTTCCTTAGTTTGTCGCTTCTGTTCCTTGGAAGGCAGACAGCTCTGAGCTCTGCACAAGTAATAAATCAATACATCTAGAGTTTAAAAAAACAAACAGCTAATTTGTTCCTTGTTCCTTGTGTGGTAGTACTTCAGCCACATGAAATGGTTAAGTGTGCATGTTCAACACCTTTGAGTTTTTTCTCTAAAATTCTCTGGAGAAATCAGAATAATTTCTGTTTTTGTGTTTTGTAAGTCTAAATGAAATGTCCCTTAAATGCAGGAAGAACTGGCAGCTTTGATAAGTTGTCCCCAAAGCAAACCCGTTTGTCAGTAATCATAGCCTAATTATGGATGCAAATACAAAGTTTGTGTTTTAAGAAGTCGTAAGACAAAGGAGAAAAGAGAAACAGACCCTTCCCCAGCACCAGGCAGTAGCCTTCACCCCGCACCCCCCTTCCACAGGAGCCCGTCCATAGTAGCAGTAATAATGAGAGAGAACCCTCTGGCGCCGGCCCAAGTCCTGTCGAGAGGGAGCCGCCGGCGGCCTGCACAGTGTGTGGCTCCGCGGGAGTGCCAGAGTGACACACGCATCACAAGGCGGTCACAATGCGAGGGGTCAGGGGTCACGTTCAAGAGCAGGGTGTTGCTGGCCCGGCCGAGGAAGCAGAGGTGGCCCCTCTGTGCTCAGAGTGTGGGTCTGTGTACTCCTTTCCCGTCAAAGCTGGCCCGGCAGGGCCAAAAAAGCGGTTCCTTGGCAGGGTTTAATGGCAGGATGATGTAGTCTGTTGTGACTAGTGCATTCCTTTCAGGTTAAACTAGGGAAATGGCATTGTGTTAAAATTCCAAGTCGCATGAATGTTTTATTGCCACAGTGCATTTAGCCCTCTAGGGGAGTGTGTGTGGCGGCCGGTGGGGGCGGGGGTGGCGGGGGGGACTTAGAGACTCAGGAACTATCAGAAGAACACTTCCCTTGGAAAATTTTACCCACCAGCGTGAAGCTGATTTGCTGTGATGGTCACTTAGAAGGGTTTCGCTTTTTCCTCAACTGTGACCGTTTTAAAAGTCTTGCCATCCGGACAATTACCGGCTGAAGAAACCACGACAGGACCCAGGCACAGAGGTGGCGAGATAGAGAGGAGGAATGCGCCAGAAAGGAGCTGAGCTGCCCGCTTGTATAAACTGCCCCCTCCCCGCCCCGTCCCTGTCCCCCCCTTCCCTGGGCTGAGCTTCGCTGTGCGCGGAAGGCCAGGAGCGATCAGTTCCCCTCGCAGCGCTGACGGCGAGGCCACTGCAGCTCATGGTACCGTATGTTACCAGTCAGCCTCCCTCATTCCTTCTCCCTGGCTGCTTTGGGGGCTGTGTGTGGGTGGTGGTTTTTTTTTTTTTTTTTTTTTAAACCTTTTCTCTCTAATAACGGTTTCTGTTAGTCAGAGGGATACAGTTTGGGAATGCAGAAGGACAGAGAGTTTGAAACAAAACAAACTTAAGTATGGCACTTTTTTTTTTCCTTCTCCTTGGCATTCAGAAGGGAGAAACCAAACCATTCTAGTTCAGTCGCAGCCAAACGTTTCCAGTGTGATTTAAAACCAGGAATTCTGGAAAGAGGGCAGTTTGAGATGCAGGTCATCTGGGCTGCGGATCTTGTAAAGAGACTTTTGTACAACCACGTGAGCATCTTTAGGGTTGGAGGGCACGCTCAGGTTCTGCCATTGTCTGGGATGTATCCATTTTGCCAATTGCCCCCGCCGGTCCCTCTCTGGGGAAAACTCTAGTCTGGTCCTTCGCTGCTCCAATTGTTTGAGGCTTACGTTTACTCAGGGTGTGTATGATTGGACGTGGGTTGTAATTGTGCATGTTGAATGTAGCTGTCGGGTGGCTTCCTGATTTGACCTGACTCAGGTTAATTTATAACAGATTAAAATGTGGACGTATGGAATGCCTCCTGATTTTGCATTGGGACTTCATAGAATATTCATGCATCTGATTTTTTTTTTCCCAGTGAATAAGAGAAATACAACTTGTCTTGGGCTTACCTAAATAAACATATCATCTTAGTTTGCATTTTAGGTTTGAATGGCCTGTTGCTCTTCACTTGCAAACCTTAATACTTGCTTTGATTCCATGTTCTTGTAATGGCTCATTTTTCTCTTCCTTAGTAGTAATTGATATATAAGACATACATAGAGTTGTGAATGTGTGTGTGCCTGTGTGTACATGCACACTTTGACAACTACCACATGAATGCAAGGAAAAACTTTTTATAGTTGTTAAGCCAGGATAGATTTCCACTGATAAGTTATTTTTTAGAATCTTATGTAACAGAAATTTAAGTCAAGAATATACTATAAAACAGTAAATTGTGAGTGTGTGGTGTGCCTTACTTATAAAGTTGTGGGTATGTGATTTATGTTTTTCTATAAAACGATGGTTTTGTCCAGATAGACCTCCTGACTTTAATCTGATTAGTGCTGTCCATAGATGGTTTATTATTTGTAAACAGATACATTCATATTGTTTATGGGAGGTCTTAAACCAACATGCAGTCAACTCTATGGCAAAATCAAGATTGATGTGTGGACTTGGCACTTCAAATTTTAGATGAACTCATTAGATATTTTTGAGAATACTCACTTTAAGGATTCTTTTCAGTGATGAATGTAATCAAGTGGTAGTGATGGAAGTTTTCTTTTGATGATTTTTGTTTCTAGTTTCCAATTTTAAAGTGTACTTTTCAGAGGAACATTAAACTTAACTTTGTGCTGGATTTCTTTTTCCCTTTAGCCAGTTTCAAAATTCTTTTTCCTAAAAAGTAGAAAAACTTGTCAACAGTGCCAAATCGAGGAAAAAAGTCTATCGTATATGCTTAGATTATCTAACAAAATTTGTTATCCTGATCATGGAAGCAGTGTTTGATTATAAAAAGGATGTCGTGGTTGTATCCAAATTTCAATTCATTAAAATTGCCCCTTTATAATCCAAGAGGGAAAGAATGGAAATACCCCAGTATCATGTCTCCTTAACATGAAAATTAAAGTTGATTTAGAATTTTTTCCTTAAAAAAATCAAACTTTTACAAAATATTAATACTTATTCTTTCAGCATTTTTCTCTCCCCATTGTACCAGCATTATTGTTTGACATTGCAGAACTCTCTGGTGGGGATTGAGAACTGTGGAGAAGTTAAAAGATTGGTCCCAGGTTCAGATTCTCATGTTGCCACTTACTTATGATCTTGTGACCTTGGGTGAATCACTTTATCCCTAACTTTTATTTTCTTTTGTTAAAATGGGGAAAAGAACACTTGAAAATTTGTCAGGAAGATGAAATGAGACAACACCCATGAACTTCAGGTACATAGTAGGTGTTCAGTAAACTGTAGATCTTGTTCTTTGAGCTTGTCTTGAGGCAGGTGTCCCTTGGAAAGCTGTTTTTTTTTTTTTAAGAGGGATAAATTTGAATGTTTTAATTTCACCAAATATCAATAAGAAAGGAGATATTAAGTATTGGCAGACAGCTTTCTTTCTTTCTTTTTTTTTGAGAATTGCTTTGTATCATCCATTAGTCTTGTGTTTTCGCCACTCTGCAAAATTCTTACTGGGATGACCTTCCTGGATGTCAGAATGATGCTGTTATTTCTGAAATATCAGTTATGGATAACCAAAGACTAGAAGCTAAGCTGGCAAATTCTGTTACATTCTATTTACTTTTGAATCATCAGTTCTAATCCCTCCCTCGAATCAAAGCTTCTTGCTTTATTATCATTGTTGTTGCCTAGTCGCTAAGTTGTGTATGACTCTTTTGTGACCCAGTGGACTAGAGCCTGCCAGGCTTCTCTGTTGATGGAATTTCCCAGGCAAGAATATAGAGTGGGTTACCATTTCCTTCTCTAGGAGATCTTCCCAACCCAGGGATCAAACCTGTGTCTCGTGCATTGGCAGGCAGATTCTTGACGGCTGAGCCACCTTGGAAGCCCACTCATTATGGTTAGCACTTGGTAGTAGAGCTAAAAGTTCCATTATACAGGTGCCCTGGTCTCTGTCCCTGGCTTTGTGAATATGCACTTGTATTCATGGAATCAGGGTCACACTAAAGCAAATAGCATTTACACCTTTTAGTAGAACTAAACAGAAGAGTATAGCAAGGCACCTATATGTATATTGGGGCAATATTTTATCTTCATTCACAGTCTTGCACTTTGCCTTAAGTGTAGTTAAGGGCTTGGGAACTATTTGTTGAGCAGAATATGATGCTCTCACTGTCTTTTAATCCTGGATTACATTTTTATCAAAAGTAATTGTGTTATGTGTAGTACATTAATATTGTCATAGATGATCTTTGATTAACATTGTTAGTTTGCCTGACATCTCATTTCCTTTAACCAACACTTGTTTGAACATACTGCATCTTTAGATCTAAAATAAATATTTGGTTTAGTGTTCACTTTTACCTGTTGCTAAGAGTAAAAGACGGATTAAAAACTAATCATTTCATAACTACCTCCTAGCTCACACAGTATGCTAGGGGTGGTACCCACTTTATCTTATTCAACTCTTGCAAAGCATTCAGGGCATGTACAGTTATTTTCATTTTACAGATGAAGAAGTAAAGGTCTCAAATCTGTATCCAGCAAGTTTGACCCCCAGAATCTTTGCTTTTTCCTTACATTCTTCATTCGTCTATAACTTAAGTCAGATATTACAAAAAATAGAAGATAGTTGCTAAACCCACCAGTTTTTGCTTTTCCTTTCAAATTAAATTTTACAAGGAAGCCAACATTCAGAACTGATAAAAATTAGACCTGCTCTAGAAGAAAAAGGTCCAGCCTCCAAGATCTATCTTTGATCTGTGGAATACTTGCTTAGAAAAACTAGAGTCTAATGCCTCCACACCCTCTAAAAAGGAGGCATAGCAAACCCAAGTAGTCTGGGAGTTAAAGGGTTCGTTTACCATCTTGTATTTGGAGGTGCAATTATGGGGAATTCACAGGAAGGCTAATCTCTCTCTAATTGGAAAAGAGAACATATCTAAGAGAAAAATAGTGTGGGGTAAATACTAGCATTAAAAAAAAAAAAGCTATATCATTGTACAGCTCTTCACAGGTTAATTTTCAGGGCACAGGTTTTGTTCAACCCAAAGTGATGAAGTAATTTTAATGTGGGAAGAGTCACAAAAGAACAAGTTACCACTTTATGTTTAACAGGAGCCTGTGTCTACAAATGTATACAGATTTGAGTTTGACAATATTAAAAAGTTGTGCTCTGTGTAATGTATAGCATATACAAGTAAATGTAAGGATGGAGAATATGGGTAGATTTAACTCAGATATGTTGAAAAACAGTATTTTAAATAAATTGCTTATAAAAATTAGTCAACATGGTAATTTTGTAATATCTTTATAAACCAGGAATTTCAAGGTTTTTCATCTGCTAAATTTATATTGGGATTTTGTATAGTCCTTCATTAGAAATTAAATTCCTATTTTATCAGCGTGGTGGCAGAGACTAGGTTTTCTAGCCAGATGTGTTTGCACTTGAATTTATCTCTTCTTTATGTGATTTGGAAGCTCAGTTACTTCATTTCTAAAATGAGGATTAGAATTGATGCCTGTGAAGTGTCTGGCACAGAGAGGATGAGCAGTGTTGTTTGCTATTAGCGATTTCTTCTTCTGTAGTTCCCGTTGTTAATTTGCAAGCATTATGCAGTGTTTAGTTAGCATCTCTTTATCAGTGGTGGTACTGGGCTCTTAATAATTGCGTCATGTATACACTTAGCCTTTTCAGTTAACCACTTTAAAAAAATACTTATGCCAATCTTGCTGAAGCTTAGTTTTGCTGAAGAAAATGAGAGTGGAGAAAAATCTCCCCTTTCTTACTCTTCACTGAGAATCAGTCATTGAGCAGCATAATTCTAAAATCTTGCGTGGCTTTTGGGTACTTTATGAACCTTTTTATGGTAACCCAGAAGCAAGGCACTGATTGAATTAATACATTTCCATGGAGGGGCTGTTCTTTTAACCTCTCCTCTTCCTCCTCACCCATGTATGCTTTGGTAAGGGACTTTTCCAATCCACAGAGGAGGTTGTCACACTGGGGATGCAGCTTCATAGATATGCAGGTTATTGGTGAGCCTAAGAGCCTTTCTGTCTTTAAAACTAAGAAAAAGGAAGAGTAGAAACAGTAACAACACCAGAAGCCCTACCCTAACCGAAAAGAAAATATAAACTCCCCCCCTTTATTTTCTGAAAACCCGTGTGCTTTTTATATAACGCAGAACCTAAGCATAGCATGCTGACTTTGATTTTTAAGTTTTAAACTTTTTTTTTAACAGCTTTTATAAAGGGTGCATCTTCATTGTGAAGATCTCTTTAAGAAGACTACAAAGAGAGTACACACTTCCTGAATGGCTGCCACCAAGGAACCATTGTATTAACATCTTTTTTAGTCATCCTTTCTCATTTACATATACATACAGGTGTATGGATAGATGCTCATTACATAAAAGGATTATGGATTTATGACTTTTTTTTAAACTCGGACATGTTATAGATACCTTTCCATGTCTGTGAGTAAAGCTATCCATCGTAATTTTTAATGGAGTCTTAGTGTAGCATTGTGCCATAATATACTTAACGAGTTCTTGGTCTTTGGACATTGAGGTTGCTGCCAGTTCATTTAATTTGCAAAGAGTGGTGCCTCAATATGGGCATTCTTGTTCATACTTGTATTCTTATTTACTAAGGGGGATTTCTTGAAAGTGATGTTCCTGGGAAAAGGGGTACAATTTTGTATATTTTCGAACAGTGGTTGGCAAACCTCTTCTATAAAGGCCCAGATAGTAAATAGTTTAGAAGCCATAGGTTTCTGTAATAACTATTCAATTCTGTCTTTGTAGCAACAAACAGCGGTAGAATATATATGTATATAAAGGAATAGGTACAGCTGTGTTTCAATAAAACTTTATTATAGAAGTGGGCAGCAGTCTAGCATTTGGCTCAGAGGCTGTAGTTGCCTACTCCTGGCTTGAAACAAAGGAGAAACTGATGGGGGCTGGAAGTCTATCCCCAGTTGTCTATAAGCTGTTCTCATTGCATCTTAGAAATGGCTTCTTATCTCAGGGTAGTATAATGGGTTGATGACTTTCTTTCCAGGTTATGGTAATCAGTACCTCTTTAAAAAGCTTATTATAGGAGGTTTTCATACTTTCACTTCTTATAAAGCTTAGTAAATTTTAAAATGAAAAGATATATGTGCCAATATATATTTGTTAACAACTTGTTGGGCAGAGAAATAGTATCTCTAAAACTTACATTTTAGAGGAGATATTCTGTATTTTCTCACTTGTAGAAGACTGCTTTGATAGAGTAAGGTTCTAGAGGTATCCTTAAGTAAGTCAGAAGGAAAGTTAGCAAGAGAAGTATCATTTCAGCAGAAATATACCACAGATCAACAGGGTGACATTGAATTAGTTACTGAACCTTTACAGGCTAAATTACACTCAGAAGACTGCTCTGTGCATAAATAGAAACCTTCTTGCATCTTGAATTTTTATAAAATAGGAATTACTGGCCCCTAAATGCCCTAAGGGTATTTGTTGAGGATTGGGTGGAATAATGATATGGTTAAGAATCACTCTGTTTGTAACATTGGGTCACTGGTGCCACTGTGAATTTTAAGAGATGTATTTATTATTTATCTTGCATGCATTGGTTGAGTATCTGCTGCGTGAAAAGCTGATTGAGAGGAAACCAAGGAGAAGCCAGTAAGTTCTTGCCCTTCAGGAGGAAAAACATGTAGTGTTTTTAAAGTCTGCAGTTGTATAGTGCTGACTGCCTTGAGGGTGGTAGAATCCTGGGGAGGGAGATGTCTTCTACCTGGGGGTATCGGGAAACTTCATGTAAGAAATGACCTCCAGAAATACAGAGATGTTCAGAAGTTTAGTGGAAGGTTTCCCTGGTGGTCCTGTGGTTAAGAATCTGCCTCACAATGCAGGGAACGTGGGTTTGATCCCTGGCCAGGGAAGATCCCAAATGCCTCAGGACAACTATTGAGCCAGCGTGCTACAGAGTCTGCTTCTCAAAAAAGACAGACAAAGCGCACAACTTGAGAAGCCCGCACACCATCGCTAGAGTATCCCCCTGCCGCAACTGGAGAAGGCAGCTCCCAGTGAGGAAGACCCAGTGCAGTCAAAAAAAAAAAAAAACAACCCACAATAACTAAACAAAAAAGTTTAGTGCAGGGGAGGGTATTCCAAAAGAAGCAGTATGAGAGCTATATCAAATTAGAAAAGCCTAGAGCATAGGCAGGAGACATTAAGTCTAATTATAATTAGACTGTCTCTTAAGTATTTAAGGCTTCCCTGGTGGCTCAGACTGTAAAGTGTCTGCCTGCAGTGTGGGAGACCCGGGTTTGATCCCTGGGTTCAGAAGATCCTCTGGAGAAGGAAATGGCAACCCACTCCAGTACCCTTGCCTGGAAAATCCCATGGATGGAGGAGCCTGGTATGCTACAGTCCATGGGGTTGCAAAGAGTTGGACACGACTGAGTAACTTCACTTCACTTAAGAATTTGTCATGAACGAGGAGGAGAGATGAAGCTGAAAGAGCAGGGCAGAGCTAGGCTGTAGAGGGCCTGGAAGGAACTTTGTAATTGGTAGTTCGTGGGGAACATCTAGGAGAATATGTTCGACAGTTGGAGGGATGGTACATGGCTCTAGTTGATGAGTGTGAAACGCATTATCAATCACTTAAGGGTTACGGCAAAGGTCTGAGCATGCTCTTGTTAGAAGTGGTCTAGATGGAGAGAGATGATCTGGAAAGTGTGTGGGAGGACAGCTGATGGGATGGGAAGGGGAAAATAGACAGGCCTTCAGAATTTACTGGGTTTTGGAAATAAGGAGAAGGCTTTTCATCATCATCTATGGTTCTGAGTCTTTGTTAATGGGATTCTGGTGATACCAATGCAAGAAAAAAAAAACCCAACAAAGAGAGGGTAGAGGTGTAGTAAAGAAGGGTAGGCAGTGAACCCATATCCTTGTTTATCTCGAGGTGTTAACTAAACACTTGGAAATTTCAAGTGGGAGCTTCAAAGTGCAGGACTAAAATGCACATGAGTGTTAAGGAATAGGGATTGAGCATCGTTCTCATACAGGTGGCAGATGAAACCAGGGGAGAGCATGACATCTGAAAGGAAAGCATGTAGAGAGAAAATGGCATTTTAATAGCATTTCTTATTATGGTAAGTTATTGACATAAATAACTCTACCTTTATTTGAAGCTACGAACATCGAAAACACACAAAATGGAAAACCATGTGTTTTATCATTTATCGAGTGTTCTATTGTCTCCTGGGCTTCCCTCATGGCTCAGAGGTTAAAGCGTCTGCCTGCAATGCGGGATGTCTGGGTTCGATCCCTGGGTCGGAAAGATCCCCTGGAGAAGGAAATGGCAACCCACTCCAGGATTCTTGCCTGGAGAATCCCATGGACAGAGGAGCCTGGTGGGCTATAGCCCATGGGGTCACAAAGAGTCGGACACGACTGAGCGACTTTACTTACTTCCTTATTGTCTACTAAACCTCTTTTAGATTTCAGGAGTGAAGGATTTCAGCTTGAAAAAATACCTTATAAGATCCTCAAGGACAGTGTAAGGAAGTCTGTCTTACTGTGTCTTCTCACCACTTCCTGAGACCCTTAGTAACAGAGAGGTGCCATTGGTGGGGGAAGTTTAGGCTCACTTTTTACTTGTTTGGTCCAGAGTACTGTGTACAGCTTTTCACCTTCCCTTGACCTCACCCCAGTTGATCTAGTGTTGGGAAGCTGGTGGGGTAGGTAGGAGGAGCATGGGTCTTCCACAGAAATCAACCTTGTATCCTTTTGTGCATTTTCTCTTTTTAGTTTGAGGTCCTCAGCAGGTTTGGAGGGGTGATTTCAGCACACAGTATGACTTATGCTTGAGTTGGGAAAGGTTTTCCTGTAGGGAGCAGCAGGGATGAATCTGCCTTCCCGTTTCCTTTCTTCTCTTATCATTACCTGTGTTCAAGCTTTGCATGCAAGGAGAAGCACATTGCTTCATTGATCTTGGGCATGCTGAACTGTAGGGTTCAGCGTCATGGTGAAGGCTTCTTGCCAGCTCTCCTGGTTTCTGCACCCCAGAATTCCACTGGCCTGCCTTCAGGCTCACTCTCCATAAGAAGTCTAACCCATGTCACATGGGGCAAGAGCCTAGTCCACAGCAGTCTGCTTCTTTGGACCACCACTGTGCATTAAATCTAGTTTAAGTGCTCATTGTATGGCAACTTAAACTTTTTTTCTTTTAAATCATAATAGGCTTACTGTAAGTGATTCCAGGAAGTAACATGGGATGTTGAATTTTGGGGAGGGGTAGGTGTAATATTTTCTCGTTCACTCTCTGGCATGTGACAAGTTTTTCTGTCATGTTTCATTCCTTAAACTCCTCTTTCCGTTTTCTCACGTATACCTTTTCCAGTCATCTGCTTCTCTTGAGTGTTGTGAAATTTAGGGAGGGGAAAAAATCCATTGATTGTCCCATTTTGTGCTGTCCCTGAATGAAGATCAAGTGAAATGCATTTGTTTTCTTCCCAAGTGAACTCTTTCCTAAATAATGCCACCCAGTCCAAAAAAAAGAAATTCTTGGTGATCATGAGTTGAAAAGTTGTCTCTGTGCCCTCAGTAGAGAGTTAAGTTCAATGTTGTTCTTGATTGCTGTGAAAAACCAGAGAGACAGGCTGAGTGGTGCAAACCCGGTGATTGAGTTCGTGACAAGGGTCCTTTTAATGTGATTTTTAGTTTAAATGCTAAAGCTAATGTCTGTCCCCAAGTTATTTCCTTCTCATGTTTGCAGCATCCATGGAGTTGCCCATAACGCTGCTGCTGAAGTGGCTTGCTCATTTGGGCTTTTTCTCTCTTTAGAGTCTCCTTTCCTGACACCGACTCTCTGAGATCCCAAACCTTATGCCTTGATGTTTGCTTCTTTGTTCTTACTTCTTACTTTGTTTGTTTTTTTAAAGAAGACTTTTGCTTTACCAGTTCTTTTTGATCTTCAAGTTTATTTAGGCCAGTGGTTCTCTAAGTTTTGAGCTCATCAGCATCACCTGGAGGGCTCATGAAACCAACCGGCCCGACTCTACCTCGCATGGGGTCTGTCATAGTAGGTCTCAGGGAAAGTCAGTCGTGTCCAACTCTTTGTGACCCCATGGACTATACAGTCCATGGAATTCTCCAGGCCAGAACTCTGGAGAATTCTTTCCCTTCTCCAGGGTATCTTCCCAACCCAGGGACTGAATCCAGGTCTCCTGCATTGCAGGTGGATTCTTTACCAGCTGAGCTATCAGGGAAGCTCCAGGTCTCAGATGGGACTTCAAATATATTTCAGATAAGTTACCTGGTGATACTAGTAACATTCCCAGACTGAGAATGAGCCTTGAACCACTGACTTCAACTGTTATCTATCAGTTTGCTGTTTAGTTTTGGGTTTTTCCAAAACCATAGGGCTTCTTCAGAATTTATTCACCTGAGTTCCCTGGAAAATCTACTTTTTTATCTTTCACTTTTTATTGATGTATAGTTGGTTTACAGTTTTTCTAGTATTCAGTAAAGTGATCCAGCTACACACACATACACACATATGTACACACACATATATATATTATTTTTCACCTTCTTTCCATTATAGATTATTCCAAGATATTGAATATAGTTCCATCTGCTATACAGTAGGTCCTTGTTGTTTATTTTATATATAGCAGTGTATATCAGAAACTCATTTTTAATTCATAGGTCAAGCCACTAGCATGAAAGTAAACTCAGAAAATTGCCTCATCCTTTCATTGTAAAGGCCTTGGCTGAGGCAGAAGTGACAGAGAGTAAAATGTGTCTCTTCTCTCTCCTTTCCCCAGTGGAGACTTGGGAAGCCAGTCTCTCAGAGCCCAGACACATCTTCATAATCTTTGTCAGCACAGCATTCTAGGAAGCTGTCTACAAGTTGATGGAGCCGGCCCCTAATTGAGACTAATTGAATAGGTATAATTTTCAGTTTCCCTAATTGCTTGTATTATTCCTTTGACACTTGAGGTTTGCTTGCATGCCCCAAATTCCTTCCGTCCCTGTCTCAAACTTCTCAACCCTGATGGGAATGGTGTGCTGGGGTGGGGAAGAACAGGGTATCCAGGGAAGTATCATTACCTATTCTGTGTACCTACAGTCTGCTTAGGTGTTTCACCTGTGTCCTCTTCTTCAGCCTTACCAACCCACCACAGTAAATAGAATTATTTCCATTTTACAGATGTAGCAAACTAAGTTCTGTATTGGGAACTAACTGACCAACTTCAGAAGATACCACCAGTGGGGTTAAAACAGAAGTTTTAGTTCTCTGCATATTACCTGGCTTTAGGATAGTTGGCATTGAGCCTTGAGGACAGAAAGAGTTTTTCTGGGCATATATATATACATACATATATGTGAAATTTGACTTAACATCAGTCATCACACATGGCGATGTATATGCCCATGAGCACAACTTGGGGTGTTCCATTTCCAGCAAACTGGAATGACAAGAATGATTACAAAGCCGCTGAATATAATCGAATTAGGTACTTTTCTTTCTTGAATTTGAAGTCCATCCATGGTATAGGTGCAAATAACTTCCTTTCCATTTACTTTAGTGCTAAAACCCGTGTAAAACAAGGATGAACTCTGTTAAACAATAGTCGGCTTTTCCAGTGAAACACTAGCTTGGTAGTATAGAGAACTTTGTCTTCATTTCAATTCTATTCAACTTATCAAATGAGAGGAGAGCACAGTGACAGGCCTCAGTGTTCTTGTTTAAAAATATAGTAAAAAGAGGGTGGTGGAAATTTCCTTCCCACCCCTTACTTGTCTGATGGGGGAATTAATAAATGTTTTGTGTAAAGCCCTCTGAGACTCTGTTAGAAAGAGCCTGTGTAATTTTAGCATTATTCATGGTCCATCAGGCTCCTCAGGGTATCACCAGGGAAGAGAGATTTTTATCTCTTATCCCACATTTCACAGTAGAAAAACAGGGTATTTTTGTTGTTGTTTGTGGCTGTGAAAATCTCCTGTAATCGTACCTGCAGCGGTTACTTCCATCGCAGAGCCCAGGGCCCTAGCTTACCCCAGAGGACCAGCTCCCGAGGCAGAGAGATACTGAGTCTCACTTGGACAGGTCCGGGCTCCTGGGAGGATGCTGTCTTCTCCGGCCCCCCTCCCCGCATCCCCAGTCATCTCCTATGTCTGTCAGCCTGGTGAGTAGCAGAACCTTAACCCTTTTCTGTTTTCTCTCCTCTCATCCTGATCCTGTGGCTCATTGTCCTAGGATGACTCGGAGAGTACCGTCCTCCCTCCTCTTCAGTTCTTTCCCTGCAGCATCTTGCTCGTCCTTCTCACCTTCCTACGGATAGCATCCTGCATCATCTAAGGTCTCTGTAAGCACCAGCATATTTCTGGCCATTCTGTATTGGCAGCTGGATAAATGCTGTTTTGACTCAGCAGTTCCTTTCTCGTCATGAAGTGACGTTTTTCATTCTTAAGCTTTAGATTCTGTATACTTGGCCCTTCTGAGTCTTAGCCTTGGGTTCCATGGTTGGGAAGGCTTAGTGCTGGAATGTTTTCCTTCATTAAATCGTCGCCTGAGAGATGAAGATAGACATTATGTGCACATCCAGCAACTTAGCTCTCCTTCTTTTTCATTCATTCCTCTCTCTTATTTGCAGCACTGTGTTTAACATGCAACCCCATCTTTACAGTGTGGGGTAATTAATTTATTTCTTTATCTGCTCTTTCTCACAAGCAACTCCTGGCTCGCTTACTGTCAAATCCATTTCACAGAATGGTCTGCCTGAATTCTTTGTGTTATCTGGGTAATTTTTCTTCTTGTTGCTTGGCGTCATCTAACCACTGACATGAGGCTGTTACGGCTTTTCTCTGACTTGGAATGTAACAGAGCTTGTACCCACCCATGTTCCTGAGTCCTCTTGTGGGACTCTTCTCTGTCCTTCTGTTTTTTAAAACCATTTCTGTCTCTCCATTCTTTTCCAAGTTCTCCTTGGGTTCATCTCCTTTCCCTCATTCCTTCATTGCTAGGACTGAAGCCACCAAAACACATATAGTTCAGTACCGCTCTGGGCTTACGGCCAGCTTCGCCAGAGAGACTTGAGCTGGCATGGAAGTTAGTTAGTTTATTTAGGCTCTGACTTTTTATAGTGCCTATCAGGCAAATGCCTACCTGAATGTTTAATGTTTAAAAATAAAACTAAAGTTCAAATGGGCCCTGGCTTTGCAAGAAGCACCCCAGATTCTATAAGCCCTTTTCTTGGTAACATGTTTCTTTTCCCAAGTTATCACTTCTGTGCCTTATTCTTTCTTCCTTTCCACCTTCTGTACCCACCTGCTACACCCATTCAGCTTCAAGTATTTTTTTAAATTAAGTTTTATTGGAATATAGTTGCATAACAAGCTTCAAGTATTTTGAACGGTAGTTCCCATTTGCAATGTGGAGCCTTTTTCTGTCTTCTTTTCAGAAGTCTGGTCTCTGATAGTCTTTATGTGTGATCTCAGTAAACATAAGATTGTGTGTGTGTGTGTATAGGAAGCCTGCCATATTTCCTCCCTACCCCACAGAAAATGTGTTTTCTGGAAGCTCTTTTGACACTGAAGTGAATGCCCACTGGCCCTCCCTTGTTGAATTCTCCTGAGAGGAGAGAGAGAGAGGCCTTTATGCTTGTTGTCATATCTTTTGTTTCTGCTGATTATACACAAAGTAAGTTGTAAATAGCTCTCTTGCACACCGTGATTCCTTTGAGGTATGTACATGAGAGAAGATATGCACTCAGCCCCGGCTTCCCAGGGGATGCTAGAGGGTCCCTTTCAGGGCCTCTTACTTCCTGTTAGGGCACCGGCCGAATGAAATTTAGATGAGTGCTAGACAATTACCATCCTTAATGAAACCCTCAGCCTAGTGTTTAGAAATGTCAGCTGATCAGGTTAGTTTTTTTTCTTTGTATTTAACATAAATGTTTTTATTTAAGATCAAAATATACAAAGATGCAAAAAAGAATTTGAAAAAGTCCTCTTAGTCCTACTACTTGCAGAGATAAAAATCACCATGAAAATTTTGTGAAAATCATGGTAAATTTTGTTTTAAAGTATGATGTTGAAGTGCACGCTGAATATTAGCATAAAGACAAGAGGAACAAAACTGGAATTCTCCAAATCAGTTTGAATTTTCAGTTGCATTGAAAGCAGGGGTAGACATCCTATTTTAGTATCTTATCGTGGAGTAAAAACTAGTTAAGGGGAACTCCCTGGCTGTTTAGTTGTTAGGTCTCTCTGCTTCCACTGCAGGGGGTGAGGAACTATTCCTGGTCAGGGAACTAAGATCCCACAATACTGGGTGGCGTGGCCAATTTTTTTCTTTTTAATGTCTGCTATTTCTGACAGGAATATTTTGATTGCTTATAACTAGCTGGCTAACTACTAAGACTTCTGAATCAAAAGGCCTAATTGTCTAGGTGTGCAAAATTATTACTAATTAAGTTATCAAGCTTTTATATCCTTTGTATTTTCCTTGGGACATTGTGACGAACTAGAAACAGATATAGCTTGCTTTCCCCTTATACTTTTTCCCTGTCTGATAATTAATGACTCTAATTGTGGTGGGCCCAGTAGGGGAGTATTGTTAGATGGTGAACTCATGAGTGAAACTTTGTGGTTTTAGTTCAGATCTCAAATTTTTTCATTTTTAAGGAAGCCCATTTTCACGGATCATGAGGATTTTCTTTTCTGCTCAGAAATTCTAGGATTCTAAGACGGAGAGCATGCCTTACTTTCCTCTTAGTTCCTTTTTGTGATTTGGATAGTTGAAACATTCCAGTAGCCTGGCACTGTTTCCTCCCAAGTTGCTCACAGACCTTTTTGTTTTCTCTTGGAAACTGTGTATTTCTAAGTGTTTGAGGTTGTAATTGAGTGTAATTGTAGTTGTTTAACTTTCTCTGTGCCTCTTGAGGGTGTTTATAAATGCCGTCTGTGAGGGTAGAAAGGAACTAGAAACTTCGTGATATGGTCAACTAATATTAAAGTAAGTGGGAATTCTTCTGTGTATATGAAATGAAGTATTGTTTACACTTCATTTGCAGCATATACCTTCTGGCTTATGGAATCTGCTGTAATCAGTTAAGTAATCACCTTCATTAAGGCTTCATAGGAAGCTTTTGAGGGGTTGTTTTGATAGGAAATATTCTAAGAGTAATTTTTCCCCAGTTCTTCTTTTGTACCCTAGGGAGAATTACTGTAGCCCAACTCACTGGGGCCACCCCCCTTGTGTCATGGTGGGGTGGGATCCGCGGCGTTCTGTGTGTGTCACAACACGGATGCCGTGTGTCTGCGCTTCTCCATGCCCCCTTTCCTGCTCATTCCTCAAGTCAGAGGAGAAGTCCCCTTTAACCTTGCCTATGTTGTCCTGGACCGAAGAGCAGGGAATAGTAAGTCTTTATTTCTGGTGATACTTTCTTCATTTCCTTTAATTGTTTCTTTGTTATTTCTAACATATGAAACATCCACACATACTTCTAGAATGGATGCCACTAAATGCAACTTTTATGTGTTTTCCATTAACTTCTTTGACATATGTTCTTGCTCTTTCTCATTTTAAGTTTGGGCCTTGTAACTTTCTAGCATGTGCCTCTGAGTTAGTTATATACCTACTCTAAAGCCTCCTCTTTTTTTTTGCAAAATGTAGATCCTCATACCCCATGAAAAGTGAAAGTGAAGTCACTCAGTCGTGTCCAGCTCTTTGTGACCCATGGACTGTACCTGACAGCCTCCTCCATCCATGGGATTCTCCAGGCAAGATTACTGGAGTGGGTTTGCCATTTCCTTCTCCAGGGGATCTTCCCAACCCAGGGATCGAACCCCAGTCTCCTGGATTGCAGGCAGACTCTTTACTATCATAAGATTGTTTAAAGGAAAAAACAGTTTTTCTTGATGTAAGGTACCCACACAGCGACTGGCACATTACAAGTGCTCAGTAAATGTGAGCTCCTTTCCTTTCTCAGGCTCCAAGTGAGGAAATTCATGGATGAAGAGTGATTAATTTCAAAGACAGCTTCTATTCATTCTATTGACATCACCGTATGGAAATAGGCAAGAAGAAGGAATAAAAGAGTTGAAAGGAACAGACAGGTTGGACCTAAAAATGCTTGAAAAGTTGACTGTTTTTTAAAAAATATATATGTTAGTGATATTCACTAGTGAACTTGCAAAGTGGACTTTATTGAAAATTGTTTAAATTTAGAAAAGTGAACAGATTTGTTGGTCAAAAGAAAGAAGGTAACACCTTCTAAGGCAGCATGCTTGGCTGAAAAATGATCTCTGAACAAAGAGAATTGATGGGCATAGATGATCCTATTAAAAAAATAAAACACCAAAGAAGCCTTTGAGAGGGAAAGAAGACACAGGTGAGATGGAGCTGATTGATGAATTGAAATCTGAATACACATAGATAAGAGCTGGCTCATTGGAAAAGACCCTGATGCTGGAAAAGATTGAGGTCAGAAGGAGAAGGGGGCAACAGAGAATGAGATGGTTGATTGGCATCACTGACTCAGTGGACATGACTTTGAGCAAAGTCTGGGAGATAGTGAAGGACAGGAATCCTGGCGTGTTGCAGTCCATGGGGTCGCAGAAAGTCAGACGCGACTTAGTGGCTGAACAACGAGATAGTTGTATGATTAATGGAGGTAGTAAATATTTGGAAATATTGAGTAGTGATATAGAGAAAATTATAAAAAGCAGAAAATAGGTTTCAATGGAAACTAAGTCCTTTTCTATCTTAAACATTTAAAGATGAAGTAAGCCAAGTGACTACTAAGTAGGCAATATTTCATGATGAGACTGGGCTAATTATAATAGGTAACAGTTTTGAAAGGGAATCTTAGTGGCTTTCACTGTAAGATTAGATATAGAAAAACATACACTGAATCATACCTTTTTTGTCATTTGTATTGTTAGAGAAAACATAAGGCTCTTAAATATAGTTTAAATACAGTAAGTAAATAATACATGTTGGTAATTATTGGCCTACACCAGGAAGAGAAAAAATAAATTTGAACAAGTATTTTAAGAGTGGAAAGAAACTTTAGGCATTATAGAATGCAGTTTTCTGAATTCCCACTTAAGAAAGGTAAGAGAAAAAAAGCCACCAATTTCAAGCAGAAATTGTTTTTTTTTTCCCGCTTTCCCTCATTTCCTCCCTTCCTTCCCCCTGACTTCCCTTCCTCTCTTCTCCTTTCTACAGTCCACAGATATTTATTAAATGCCTGCTTTTGTGCTGTATGCTGTGGATACAAGGGACAACAACATTTATGTGTATTTTTTCTTCTTAGAATTTACCTTTTGGTAGTCAGTAAACTTGGGTGTATGATGTTTACAATATATTTGACCTACTAAGTGTTCAAACCCTGTGAGGCCATGACGGCTTGTTGCAGAGCTGCAGCTGGGATGTCCCTGTGTTTGGGTTGTGTGTCTGTGTGTAGTTCTCAACAGTCTCCACAGCCAGCATCTAACTCGGCCATATTCCCCCAGGTCCCAGTGGCATGCGCTGGCAGAGTGCTGGGTGCAGACTTCTGCCCAAACCTGGAGGAGCCAGACCAGAGGCTGGAAGTCCAGGTCGGAGTCTTACTGTTTTATCAGTCGGGGGTGTTGTGACAGTACCAGGGGTCTCTGAATGCTGAACAGATACATCAGATGCCATCCGGCAGCTGCTGGGACTGAAAGAGGGGTTGGTGGAGCATCTGTGCAGCAAAAAGTCCTTTTCAGGATAAATTGTCTGTAATTAGAGATCATTCATTTGCTCATTCAAGAAGTCAAGACATGGTATATATACTGCAGTGAATAAAAACATGATTTCTGAATGCTGCCTGCTTAGGTTGACACAAGTTGCCGGGAGTCCTTTGGCAAGTCACCCAACCTAACTGGGCTTTAGCTTCCTCATCTGTGAAATGGAGATATCCCTTAATAGCTGACTAATGAAGATTAAATGTTCTAACACATACCTAGCATTTAGCACAGGGCCAGGATGTAGCAGGCACTCTGGGAATCCTAGCTCTCATCTTTTCAAATCATTGTTATTATGTGCTGAGAGGATGCTAGGCTCTGGGGACACATGGGCAAGCCAGTCATGCTTCCTGCCCTGTAGTCTCCCAGCTCAGGAGAATGGAAGCTGTTCAGCTGGGCACTGTATTAGAAAAATAGGAGTTAATAATATTATCTTTCTTCTTCATGGTTTGGGAGATAGGTCCTCTGGTGTAATATTAAGTTTATTAGCAAAGAACATTTTTCATCAAAGTATTGACTTGGAATTCATTGCATGGTCTTGGGAAATTAGAAGCGGAGTGGTATGTTGCAGATTAAAAATATAAATATGACATCTTGGCCCAAGGCCTACCTCCGCTGCTGGGTACCTGGTAATAGTTAAGGAATGTGTGTATCAATGATGCAAAAATGCAGGCTCAAGTTTCCACGTGGATGGCACCTCCCTAGCGTGAGCACACACGTACTGTTTTTTAGGGCCTTTGTTTGGCATCATTTTCTAAATTTTAAGGCTTAGGGGATAAGCATAGTGAGCTCAGTGTTAAAACATTTTTTTTTCTTTTTTTTTTTACTGATTTAGACACCCTGCATGAGAAAAGAGAATAGTTCTAAAAATTGACTTCTTCAAGGTGGGTGTGATGGTGGAAGTGGTGGTCGTAGGAAGTTTCATTTTTTACGAGGCTCTGAAGGGGGACACCATCTTCTGCATACCTGCTCCTGGCCTTGGAACGACCACGTGAGGTCTGCAGTGCCCTATGCTGGTGCTGTCTGGGTGGTGTGTGGCTGTGATCCAGCAGAAAAGCAGGTGTGGCAAGAACGAGACATGACCATACGCTTCCCAGTTTTAGAAAGCTCACAACTTGGTTGTGACACACATGTGCCGAGTGATGGAAGACTTTTCGTGAAGAGTGGTCTGATCCTTGACCCCTTCGGGGTGGGGGGACGAGTGATGTTCTTCAAACACATCACCTGGAATGGTCTGTCATGGGTGGTTGTTGGATAATCTGTTTTTGAACGTTGAGTTATGGCGCAAAGAGCGATGGTTTTTGCAGATGTGAGTGTGTGAAACAAACCTGAAAGAGACCAGTGGAACATATTGCTTTGACATGCCAAGGGAGTTTCACGTTGAAGTGAAACTGTGGTAGTAGGTAGCTAAACATATTGTGGAGTTGACAGTGCTTTGTGAGCCTTGCAAGGAAGACCAAGTTACTGGGTAAAGAAAAGAAAGTGCTCATTTTGTTAGATGCCTCATCTTGCAACAGCATTTTGGCGGACAGTATGGAAAAGTTGAATCTGTGAAAAGATAGTCAACTACGATGCGCTGGTGAATTAACTGGGACCCATTTGAATCATTTATTTCTCTCTTTTCCTGTTCCTTTCTCAATTCGGCTTTCATACATTCTGATGATATCTGGTACATATTCATGTTATGTTTGTCATAATAAACTTGAGACTTAATACGTTCCTCACCAGGTAACAATTCCAGGAGTAGCTTTTAGCTTAGAGTCCTTTCATTCGTGCCGTGGTATGTGTATTCTGTTTTGTTTTCTTTTTTCCTATCGAGTGAGCCATTTCTTATTTTTTAGTCCAACTCTGCACTCCAGGGAACTAACCGTAGGACTGGCCAGGGTCGTTTACTTTTCCTGCTTGGATCTCGGACTTTCCCGTGGGGCCAGGTATTATAACCACAAGAGGATTTGCTGTTTGGCCTCTTGATTCTGAGAATAACCTCTTGTACACCTCGATTTAGGAGCTCTGGCTTGTTTATATCCTTTTCTGTGAAGGATTTTCCTTTAGACATACGGCACCCATAACTAGTTTACTTTTCTGTTTTCGCTGACATGAGATCTCAGGACTCATGGAGCCCCTCCCTCCTCTTACCTGTTTTCCTTTACCCCTTTCCTTTGGTCCCCAAATTTCAGATGTCTTAGCAGCTTTATTATTTAGTAGTCCCAGGATCCCTGACACTCTTTCATGAATATGCTGTTGGGTTTTGTTTTTTTTTTTTGCTGTTGGTTTTGAATGACTGTCATCGTTGAAGTCTGTGCCTGACTTGACTTTTGTAAGGCTATCTGCTGGTTTTTTTGTGTTGATATACTTGATTTAGAGAAGTAGCTGGACAATCCAGACTTTAGATTCGCTGTCTGACTTTCTTGGTTTTCTTCAGTGGCTTTTGAAGTGGGTATGAAACTGTGTACTTTCTTTAGCTCTGGAAGGTTAACTGATGTACAGACCCCCAAATTGTCCTTTTATATAATTATTTTATGGGAAATGGTCATTCTAGTTTAGACCTCCCTTAGTGTTAGTTGCTCAGTCATGTCCAACTCTTTGTGACCCCATGTACTGTAGCCCACTACGCTCCTCTGTCCATGGGATTCTCCAGGCAAGAATACTGGAGTGGATTGCCATTCCCTTCTCCAGGGGATCTTCCTGACTCAGGAATCGAACCCTAGTCTCTTGCATTACAGGCATATTCTTTACTGTCTGAGTCACTGGGGAAACCCTTAGACCTCCCTTGGTTGCTGTTAAATATTTGATTTTTAATCAGAAAAAAAATTGACTATTTTAGTCTGACTGCACCTCATTGTGTGTTGTTACATTTAGCCTAGTAACAGTTCCTTTCTTGGTTGGAAATGTAAGATGTGGGGTTTGACTTGGTATTTTTCACCACTGAAGTGCTTAGAAAATTAGAGTAAATAATAAACCAATATTTCAGTACCCGATTAGACACAATTTACTGTGATGTTTCATAAACCACAGACTTCTTTCTTCTATGAATGCATGAAGGATCACTTTTTTTTCCAGACATACCGGGGTGCAAGTGTAAATTTCCATAAAATTTAAATGAGGTGCTTCCTGTAATTAATGAACAATTGTGGCTGCTCTCTAGTCTGCATTGTAATTAACCGTGATCAGGCTTGTTTAGTGATGACACTGTTCCTGTAATAATTTGACAAGCTACTGTGAATTTGCCAGGTTATTAAACAACCTGCAGCATTCACTTACAGCATCACAGGATGCGCTCGGCTGGTTAAATGCAGCATAAGGGCAAGGCTGAGCCACCCATTGAAGCCTATCGATCACTAGAAACAGGTTTACATTCCTAGGATTTGGGAAAAGTTAATTAATTTTGCACGAGTTGTCTGGAAAACTTTTTATTATATGGGAACCCTAATGGGGCGAAACTGGTCATTTTTGTGAACTCATAATGAAGCTAGCAAATTTTATATTTTGTTATCATCCATATGAACACCCGGAAACTGAGATTCTCCCTTTCTTACCCTATTAAATAGATTTAAAACCACCACCACCAAGTTGTTCCCTTCCCGAATTCCCTCCCAGCATCTCTGAAATATAAGCTCGCCTTTTCTTACTGAGTGTGTGTTGGGAACAGCAGATGACCTTGTGCTAAGCAGTCCTGTCACGGGGCGAGGGAGCCATCCGAGGGGCCGGGGAGCCATGTCCGTGGTCCCTAAGCCCAGCCGCATGCCCCAGCCCCCGTTCAGGTTCAGAACTGTTCAAAACCTTACTGTCTGGTTACTGTGGTGTCTTTCATTCAGATTCTGTTTATTGACTAAACCACAAGGATTCCTGCCCAAAGTACCAGGCGGTCTATGCTTGACTGATTTTGATTTTCTAACATCAGCCCTGGGGTTTATTTGAAAAATGTACATACACTGCAGCTTTAACAAGTCAAGTGACTGCATGTTTTTGACCATGGAGTCGAGTATATCTGAAGATCATTAAATTTAGAGGGAAGGGGAGGGGTGGAGAATAAGTGTAGTAGTCATTGTACCATTGCAGAGAGAGGGAGAGTGTGTGTGTGTATGTGTGTGTGTGTGTGTGTGTGAGACACATGGTTTTTGTCTTTTCATCTTCTCCAAGAGCCAGAAAGTTTCCTGCCGCTCTCTTTCCAGCTATTGACAAATGATTGCCAGATGTGAGATCTTTGCAGTGTTCTTTCCCTTAGCAAACCTGCAGCGATGGGATATTTGATTCTCCCCTGCCCATTTCATCTCCTTTCCACATCTGCCAGGGACACACAAGCAATACATCCCTACATGAGAGTTTAAAGTTGATTCAGCTCCTTTTTTTCCCTCCGATAAAATGTGTTTGGAGACGACAGAATGAGGTCCATATGACTTTCTCTCAACTTCGCTGTATGAAATTAGTTGTTTATTTTACTTATCTACCTCTCAGTAATTGAACGATTTCATTTTAGTTTTGGTCCATGGAAAATTTGATGCAACTCTGGGAGTGCTTAGAGTTTCCTATTGTTGTCTGCTTGCTGCAAGTATACCATCATCACGACTTCTCTCTGATGGTCTCAGTTCTGATAAAAGCTAGACTGGTGGTTTTCGTGGACTTCCTAGGAAAGTAGTTTTAATAAACAACTGTCAAAACACTAAGTGTAGCATGTCTGGTAAAATTCAGTAGTCATTTAAGATCTAAAAAGCCATCCATGAGGGGGAAAATTCAACTTGTTTGGCTTGATTAGCCTACCCTGTATTTGTGTCCATTGTCAAAGTTGATATGGATAAGGTCCTAGTTTTAATCCCAAATAGTTTATAAAAGAGAATGTACAGTGAGTTTTGGAGGCATTTGAAATTAGCCTGTGTAGGCCACACACATAATCACTAACATGCACAGAAGCCTCTTGCATCTGCTCAGAATCTGTATTGATATTGATTTTTTTCTCATCTCAGTTTAAAAATATTTTCCAAAATGCTCTTATAGCTTATGTTCATACTATAGGGTGGGCTGACCCAGGTGGCCTTTCAGTTTTCCTATTACACTTTTTGGCAAACGAAAAGGCCCCTTATTCCCTGAATAAGATCAGCGTTTTTGTTTTTTTTTTTAAACATTTAAAAAATAATCCATAAAATGTCTGCCACATGTTCCCTAGTTGATGGAACGTGTTTTCCAAATTAGAGCCATAGTATTGAATTCTTATTGTAACAGTGCTCATGTTTACTATTTCTGCTGCCCTCTTAGCTACCTGTCATTATGCGAATTTATTTTTTCTATGAAACAAATGATGAATATAAGAAAGTTACTGTTTATGAGTTTCAGAAGAAAAAAATTGTTTTTAACTCTTAAGTAAATGGCTTTGCCCATGTGAGACTCAAAATAGGAAAACATGTGAAGTCTCTTTTTCATTCTGTTCTTTTTAAAAAGTAAAGCGATGACAAACAAAACCCAACAAGAACAAAACCGAAAAGCCAACAGCTTCTGAAAAGAAGAAATCCTACTTAAGGCTGAGAAAAAGAGGTAAATGAAACCCATCAAGGTGTATACATGAAATGTTTGTAACTTTTGTCCTCTCAATTATATTGCACTTCAGTAAAACTTTACAAAGAAAAAAGGGCACAGCTCTTTACCCCAAGTTGCCAAAATGTTGCATGTTTCTATGGGAAGTGCCTGTTGAACAGGGTAAGAAGATAATTGTAGTTGAAGACACTGTTCTCTGAAAAATGAGGCAACAGTCATGAAGAGGGTAGTAAGTTTAAACAACGCCCCCCAAAACAAAAGGTCATGAAGAGGGTAGTAAGTTTAAACAACGCCCCCCAAAACAAAAGGTCGAAAAGGATCCCCGTGGAAAAGCTTGTATTTTTCAGGTCCTTCCGTGTTTCCCGAGGACTGACGCCAGGCCAGGCCCTCAGTGGATGCCAGTGGCTGAGAAGGTGGAGGCGAAGAGTGCTTTCATAAAACAACAAGGTTAGGAACTCCTGTGGCAGGAGCCAAGTTCCTGCGAGTTTAGATCACTTCACATAATTTGCTCTCGCTAATGCATTTGCTGGTTGCTCATGCCTTCCTGCTTTTTCCTCTACATGGTTACTCTGGGAGGCAGAGAGGTGCAAAGCAATGGAGGTGTCATCCAGTCCGCGTGCCTAGGGAACGTCCTTCAGAGGACGACTTGTCACCAGCCGTCAAAGAAGAGAGTGGCTTTGTGGTCTCTGAACATCTGGCAGCGCTGCACAGGAAGCTGAGGGGGTGTCATTAATTGTGATGAAATAATTTAAACCATCAGGAATAAATGAGGCTGTTAAGCTA